>NC_141612.1:5861870-6134370 GCF_047967505.1 Dipteris shenzhenensis
GCAAACCAGAGTAAAGGTCAACGTGCAAATAATGGGGTGGTTTCGCGCATCTATGAGAAGGTTACTTAGTTATAATACTAAGTCGAAAACTACTAACTTAGCAATAACTATCTAATGCCTAACTTTATAGCGTAGAGCAGGTGGAGAACCTCCACATCGGGACTGCAGTAGCAAGGGCAGCGATGAAGGAGATCAAATGACCCGGTAACAGGAGACAAGTGCCAGGGAGCAAGTCTGGGGCATAAACCGTGCGGTTATGAACAAGCACTCAGCAGCAAGCATACGCGTAGGTTGGAACAAGGTGCCAATTACAGAGAAGGAAATATATTTCGGGCCAACCAGCGCATATGGACATTAAAAACTAAAGAAGGTAAGATATCTAATATGTCCCGTGTCAGGAAGAAAGTGCAAGAAGGAAGCTCGACGGCTCGTCTATAACGGCATGCAAACTCGGGTGAAGGGGGCTCGAACAAGAAGCGCTGGTTGTGCGTTATCAAGCTCCATTGGAAAGCGGCAAACAGAGCCATGCAAAGAAGGAGAACCAGGCCGAGCTATGGCTAACGGGTACCCAAAGCCAGACAAAGTCTCTCAGAAAGTCGTGTGCAATGAGCAGGGAAAGAGCTATCAGGATGGCATAACTAGATGGTCACGGGACTGGCAAAGAGAATAGCATCGTGGTAGCGTACCGCATGAACTCTACAATCGAACCACTAAGCAGAAAGAGTAAGTGAAGAAGAGCCATTGCAGCAAAGGGTGCACATGATATAACGAGGAAAACTACATGAAATAGCTGTAGCATAGGCATCTCTACCTGAGAATGAGAAGAGGCCATGGAGGATAAGGAGAAAAGGACATGGAGGAGTGGTCTTGCGAGGCGAAAAATAGAGTAGAGGTCACAATGCGACCCAAAGTAAGGAGCAAGAGATCTATTTAAGTGTGCAGCACCACCTCCTCATTAAAGTACTCTCACATGCCTCGTGTCATGGGCCAATGAGGATGTTCATACCTCTCTCTAGTCTATCCAAACAATTAAGGTCCAGACCTATGATCAATTAGACCCCATAGAACCACATAGGTTCCAATCAAAAATACAAGGGGTAGCAAGAGGTATTCTAGAGCCATAATCAGAAAAGAGGAAGGGCGGGGGCAGGGCACATTATGTGTTTGTAGAGATTTCTGGTGTCTTACCAATGAAGGCTTCCGAGGAATAAAACCTTTGTGTGTGCATCTGTGTGTATATGTATATGTGAAGGACTACAAGTTAGAAAAAGTGTGTGTGTGTGTGTGTGTGTGTGTGTGTGTGTGTGTGTGTATGTGTATGTGTATGTGTATGTGTATGTGTATGCGTATGCGTATGTGTATGTGTATGTGTATGTGTATGTGTATGTGTATGTGTATGTGTATGTGTATGTGTATGTGTATGTGTATGTGTATGTGTATGTGTATGTGTATGTGTATGTGTATGTGTATATACACATACACATATCGGCTATATTCTAACTCCACTGCTCAATGCATCATAGGAAATCATTTATCACAGCCATGGACTTTGGGCAGATCAGTCAAACAGGGATGCTTGCTCAGTGCTCTTTTGTATGCGATTGCCACTCACCCTTTATTGCTTTATATGGACCATCTTGTAGAAACTGGACAACTCAATGGCCTACAAATTCTGGGAGGAGATCCTTTTCTAGCCTAGGCTTATGCAGATGACTCATTCTTTATGCCACAAAATTCTCCTCATGAAGTTTCTTTGCTGATGCAAACTCTTTCATTTGGTGAGAGTTTGGTATGGCTACTAGTCTTCATATCAATTTTGATAAATCAAAACTCTTACCTCTCCAGCAATGTGATTGGCATGCTCTTCTTTGGCTTGGTGAGATAGTTCCTCCTCATTGCATTGTCAGGCATCTGGAAATCCTACTCTTAGCAATTTATCTAGCTCTTCCTTGACTTGTTTTGCATAGTTGGGCTATACCTTTGTTGTACTATAGGGGTTGCATCTTTGCTAAGATTTATCTTGTGCTGGCAAAAGATTGATTAACTCCCTTTATGTCTGTGTAATGCCATGCAAATATATCTTTGAATTCTAGTAATAATGAATTCAGCTGTGACTTAAATGGCTCTTGAAGCTTTGTACTGATACATACCATTTGTGGGTTGTTTGCAGTTCCCAAATTCATTTCTTCTAAATCATCTTCTTTGACTCTTGCACTTTTGCTCATATGTTCTTCAAAAGCTTTTTCAGCCTCTAGTATTGCTTGGACATTTGTTTTTTCTTTTCTATCATCTTCAGTGTCTTGTTTAAATTTGTTGTCATCTGACTTCTATTTTTCCATGGCTCTGTTATTTTCTGTCTATTTTTTTGCTGTTGATTGCTGATTATATGTTTTCTGATACGTTTTGTCGTTGGACTCCTTGTTGTGTTTGTACTGCTCTATAATGCTGAACACATCTACTTCAAAGATTGGTATTAGAGTTGGGTTTCTTTCGAGAAATTCTTATTCTTCTTCTTCTTCTTCTTCTACCTCTATCACCATGTTAATGCCTTTTGTTGTACTTTTTTGGCCAGTAGTTGTCTTGGAATCATTGCAGTTTTGAATTTCTTTTTCCCTTTTCTAATTGTTATTATGTCTACTCCCTAATTTTGTTTTACCTTGGCTGCTTTGAACCATGGTCTTCCTAGTACCATGGAGTATGAGCCTTCTCCTTTTTCCATTTTGATAACTACCAATGTCACTAGGAATGTTAGTCCACATATAGTAATTTCTTGTCCTCTCAATAGTCCAAAGTGGTTGTATTCTTCTTTGATCTACCATTGTCACTTGAAAGAGGGTTGGTACCAGTTCATTGCATGGAAATTCTTTCTATAGCTCCTCTGATAATATATTTACTCTTGATCCTTCATCCAAAAGTACATTTGTCAACTTCTGTATTTTAAATTCTACATCAATTGTTGGGACTCTATAATCAACTTCTTCCACAGTGGCTGTATATGTTGGTGGATCATCCTCATCAATTTTCTATGTTTGTGTTTGTTCAGTTGAAGTATTTGGAGACTAATTTTGATCTTGAATTGTTGTCATGAGCATAGCTTTAAACGATGGTACAAAGTTTAGAATTTGATCGTGTGAATTGTAGTAGGTCTTTGAGTAATTCTTCAAAGATTTCTTCTGAAAAGCTTTTCTGATCTGACTTCTTCTTTGTTTCTTCATGGCTCTTGTTGGTTTTGTATTTGTGAGTATACTGTGCTATCAACTTCATGCATTTTTTGCTTACTGCATTGTGTTTGATGTTGCTCTGTTATTGGCTGAAGTTGATTTTGATGTTGTTCTATTGCTTGACTATGTTCTGTGATATTATCCTCTGGTTCTTCTATTTCTTTGACTCTGTTTATCTTCTATATTGATCTGAGTCCTTTATTTCTCACTTCCTCCTACTCTTTCCATCTTTGGGTATGCTTGTTGTATGATGTTCTTCTTCTTGTTTTTGCTTTCCTTTTGATCTAGTAATGGCCATAGCATGTACATCTTCTTGTGTTTCCTACTTTTCTTTTCCTTGATTTATTACACTTGGTTCTTCATCTTTGAGAGCAATTTGTTGTGGTTGTACATGTTGTATAGTATTTACTAATGTTTGAGATCTCCATTCGTCTGTTTTTATTGTTTCAATCACCACTGTAAGAACTCTCGTTGATGGTTGTAGTGGTTGATTTGCTCTTGGGTAAGGTACAATTGGAATTCCTCTCTCTTCTCTATGTTTGCACCAAAGTTCACATTGTGGTCCTTGTCTATGTCTTTTTTGTCCAAAGTAGGTACAAGATTGATTTTGATTTTGTTGGCGTTGAAATTTTTTATTTTGCCTTGGTTGTTCTTGTGCCCAATTCTGATTTGGCCTTTGTTGAGGTGTCCAGTTTTCTTTGGTTGTTTGGCCTCTATTGTTGTTGCGGTGTTGCTACAATTTGATTTGCTTAAGCTGCAAGTGCTTGTATGGCTGCTCCTTGCACGTGGTGGTACTCTTCCTCTGTAATTTGGGTTGTACCAGCGTCTTTCCTTCTCATGATTATTTTTTCTGCAAAATCCACAAAATTTTTTGTCATTGCTAGGTGTCACTCCCATGTTTTTAAGTTGATCTTTGATCATCTTTTCCAGTGTCTCTCCTTTGATAGCTTTGTCATCCTTCATTTTTGCTTTTGTTTTAATCTTTATCTTTCTTTCTTTTCTATTCTTTTTCATTTTACTTGGTTCTTCCTCCTCGAAATCTTCATCTGAGCTTTTTGATGATGATTATTCACCATTTGTAGCATGTATCTTTATCCTCTAAGTCTGAATCAGATCCATGTGTGTGTTTCTTTTTTAACTTCTTTTCTTTAGATTTTGGTGCTCCCAATCTCTTTTCTTCTCTTTGTGCTACTTCAACTAGATTGTTGAAGTCATTTGCTCCTGCTAGCTGGTCTCTACCAGCTATTGTTCACTACTACACACGCATCCTATTGCGACGTTTACGTACCGACGATTAGCGCCCGCTTAGCGTTAATCGTCGGTATAAAAATCGGGTGTCGTAAATCGTCGCTATATAGCGACTTTTAAGAATCGTCGCTATATAGCGACGTTAGTAATAGTCGCTATATAGCGACTATGAAGGGTCGCTATATAGCGACTTCTATTAAAGTCGCTATATAGCGACTTTTAAAGGTCGCTATATAGCGACACTGAGACTATATTATAGCGACGTTTTACAGAGAGGTTTTTTTTTTTTTTTAAGTCTTAAAATTTATTTTCTTCCAATGACAAAATTTTGTAAATTTTCATACATGTTTGAGCTCATAGAGAAATAAAAAATGAGAGCATGTACATCAAGCCTTTGAAGCTCATATATTCATGTCCAAGTTGGAGATGAGAAAAATCAAATTAAATAAGAGCATTTACATCAACTGTTTCATCTTGAGCCAAGTCTAAGGCGCCAAGTAAGTCTATCTCCAACTCTATACCGAGTTGATCTCCTATATCATCATCGTACTCTAGCATCGTACGTTCACCTAAAAGTATTTGATCATCTTCTTCAATTAAGCTTAAGTGTGGTGATCGATCTTGACGATTGTTGTCTTCCTCGTCAATATCGTGATCTCCATCCTCCTCCCGTGCGATGTCATTATGCGCATCTTCCTCTTGCCTCATATGGTGATCTACATCTTCTTCGCTAGATTCATCAATTGGATCCGGATTTGGTAGTGGCATCTCCATATCCACATCTCGATCTTCAAAAATCTGCTTACTTCGTGGCGCAACTTGGATCACGTACCACCATCTTGGATCAGAACGATCCGGATGAAAAACCACCTATATTGAAGATGAAAAATCACGTGCCAAATGTCGTCAATTATATATATATCAATGGACTTAAAAAACGAAAGCTTCGACTAATTAAATCATTAGTATGCACCTGCTCACAGTGCTCGGGAAGAACAAAAGTATCACTTTCATCGGTCCAATGTTTGGTGGAGTCTATTGCAAAGAGACCGCTACCATCTTTTCTCACAGTTGCATGGGGACCGTTGTAAGTAGTTCTAAACCATTTTACATCAAGAATGAAAATAGTAAATCGTCTGAAATCAATTTCATAGATGTCGCGTATGGTTCCACAATAATCCAACTGTGAGGAGAGAAGATTGGTATCCGAAGCACTTGCTCGGCTATCTTGTGTGAAGTTAGCCATGACTCCACAATCATACGTGACTCTCTTTGAATCGATGCGTTCTATGCGAAAATGTCGTCCATATGACCATAATGCACTGTACTTTTTGTACTGTAAAAGAGCATCATTAAAACAATGAAGATGCACCTATTTTATAGCATATATTGCCACAAATAATTACTTAATTACATCAAGAGATAAGAAACTTACATGCACCATACATCCAGATGATAACTCCCGCTCGCGCTCGTTTATTGTCTCTCCATCACGTTCGGCTTTACGTATAGCTAGTTGTAGCCAATCAAGTGACATGTGAGTAGGGAGAAGAGCCAGATCTCGTGGATATGGTTGTGATCGCCTGTACATTACTCTGAATCTCGTCCTTGCATTTATTCTTTCTGCTTTGGCCACTTCATATCTCTCAATCCACTTCTGCATCTCAGGGCTATTGAGGATACAAAACTTATTGAATTTCTCCATTTGCTCTTCGCTCATCTTTCTTTCAATCCCTTTTCCTTGGGGGACCTCGCCAATGATGCGATCATCATCCTTGTTGTGCCAAGCTTGCGGCATATCAGGATCCGTGGATGCAAGAAACTCTGTGATATATACTAATGACTCTTGCACAAGCCATCCCTCTGCCATGCTTGCTTCTGGTCTTGCTCTTTGTCTTACAAACCCCTTTAAAGTTTTCATAAACCGCTCGAGAAAAAACATCCATCGATTATGAACGGTACCTGCTATAGCCACCTCATCAACTATGTGCACAAGCAAGTGGACTTGAGTTGTCATAATGCTTGAGGGAAAGTGCTTCTCAAGCAAGCATACGGCTTCGATGGATTCCACCCTAGCCTTCTCGATGCTCGATATAGAGATCTCTTTTTGAGATATCCACCTATTTCACATGTCCATGCATATGTAAGATATTTGAGATATCCACCTATTTCACATGTCCATGAAGAAAATAGATAATGCGAATTGATAGTAAGCATACCTCACAATACCACAGATCTTGAATATAGCATTTCTAACATCTTCTTGTAAGCACCCTTTTATTGTAATTGGAAGGATGAACTATCAAAGCAACAATGAAATCATGTCAACAATATAACATAATAATAATTACGCTAATGCATCACTATTATCGGTACACTAATTCTACTTAGAATACCTGTAAGACCTTGTGCCAATCATGGGACTTGAGGCCACTAAGCTTATTGTCCTTTGAAAATGCTCCTTTCAAGCAACGCATGTACCCTGTCGGTGTTTGAAAAGAGGCAATGTCTGCCTTGATCGCTGCCTCCTCCCTCGTAGAGAGGATCCACGTTGCTTTCGGGAGGACAACTTTTCCTGAAGCATGCACTTGGGGCCACAAACGAGACATCCTATTCATAGCACGCAAGTCTTCTCGCACTCCTCTCGAGTCCTTGGAACCAACCAAGTGTGCCCAAATGGTAGCCCCCACATTCTTAAAGATATGCATGGGATCCAAGAGATGATTGATTTGTAACTGACCCCAATAAGGAAGCTCGTGAAAGATCGATAGCCTCTTCATACCAGGAGGAGGTTCCTCTCCATTCTCCCTCCAAGCTTGAATCCAATCACTTGCTTTTAAATATGATGGTGGTGGATCAAGCTGACCTCCACGTGCGAGATGGTCGAGCGGAAGGTATCGAGCATGACCTTCATAAACATTTTTCCTCATGTGTTTGGAGTAGCGTGCAAGCGATTTCAGAGCGGGTCCACAAACAGGACAAGCATGGTACCCACTTGTAGCAAGCCCTGCACGCGTGCATGAATATGTTAGTACAAGACATGCGTGCAAAAGAGAGTAAAAAAAGCATAATCCCTCATTGTACATGTAAAGACATAACCACGTACCTGCGCACTCTCCATATCCTGGGTAGTCATGCATGGTCCACATCAAGATACCCCTGACGGAAATATCATTGGTATGCCTAGGAGCTCTGGAAATATCAAAGACCTGCACTCCTCTCCATAATATCTGTAACTCCTCTATCAAAGGTGCCATGTACACGTCCATGTTTCTTGCCTTGTACTTTCCTGGCACAAGTAGTGCAAGCATGAGGTGTCCCTTTTTTATTGTTAGCCATGGTGGGATATTGTAATTCACCACGACTATGGGCCATGTCGACCAAGATGTCGAGCGTAACCCGAAAGGATTCACGCCGTCCATGGCTAGCCCAAGATGTAAGTTGCGTGGCTCTCTCGCAAAGTCCGGCCACTGATTATCTATGTGCTTTTAAGCCGCACAATCTGCGGGAATCCTCAATGTGTGATCAGTGGACCGATGAGATGCATGCCATGTCATCAACTCCGCTATGGATTTGCATCGAAACATGTGTTGTATTCTTGCAATGATGGGAAAGTGTCTTAAGACCTTTACCGGTATCCTCTCACCCTGCAAGTCATCTCTATATCGTTGTTCCCCACACTTTGGACAACTAGCCAAATCTCCATGCTCACGACGAAAGAGAATACAATCATTACGGCAAGCATGGATGGTATCATAATCCATACCCACCATTGTTAGCATCTTTTTCGCTTCATCTCTTGATGCGGGCATGGTATTTGGTGCAGGCAACATCTTTTGGAGCAACCTATGACAAAGACACTATCCAAATGATGATTCTCAAAACAAACAATATCCAAATAATGAGTCAATCAAATTAATGCAAGGGCTAACCTCATTAAGGCCGAGACACTTGTATCCGACCACCCATACTGTACTTGTAGATTCAAGATTGAGAGACAAGCACGTAGTTTAGACATCCTGGCACCCTCGTACAATTGTGTTGATTGCAACTCTCGCATTTTCACCTCAGACTCTGACATCACGTGTACGTGGGATGTAGTGCCCCTAAAAATGGAATCCATCATGTCGACCATACCCTCGTCGTCATCTGGGAGACTATAGTCTTGTTGAAAGTGAGAAGGTATATGCGTACCCTCGTCACCCTCGTCATCCTGTCATAAGCTCATTCGTGTAAATAGAAGATCTTCTAATTCCGGGTATACAATAAGATTGCGAACTTAAATAGCTTTGACTTACCGATGATCCATCAACATGTGCAACACCAACGGGGGGTACTGGTTCCGGCTCCTCCCCATACATCCGCAAGTGGCGCATGATAATACGACGTTGATGTCGTACTTCTCGCTTGCAATGAGTGCAATGACAATATAACCTCTCCGTAAGCCACTTCGTGCTCCCGGGCGTTGGCGCATCATCGGATGAGCTTCCACTCGTCCCTTCCATCTACACTTATAAAACCAAAACATAAGCATGAAGAGGAGATGTACACAATTATGAGCATAGCATGTTTAATTTGAGCTTCTCTTGAGGCTATATAAAAAGAATGACATCGCTATATAGTAAGGATTGAAACAAAAAATCCTATATAGTAAGGCTGTGTAGTAAGAGAAGATATTGACAATTATAGGCATAGCATGTTTGAGTCACAAGAGGCTTCATTAAAAAACAAACAGTAAGCGTCGCTATATAGCGACGCTCTGTTCCGTCGCTATATAGCGACGATTTTAATTGAAAGCGTCGCTATATAGCGACGTTTTCAATTAAAAACGTCGCTATATAGCGACGAATAAGCGTCGCTATATAGCGACGCTGTGGGTTAAAACCCGAAACGCCGAAACCCGCGGCGTTTTGCTCAAAGCTTTCCTAATCTCTAAACTAAGCTCTCCAAAATCTCCTCCCACCTATTTTCACTGACCTCCCATCTATTCCAAGCAACCTCCTACCCTATTTCCCACTCCTCACCCTCCTCCTACCTCTTGTGCACCCTCTCTCTCCTCTTTCCCTCTTTGGTTTCCAGAAAGAAAGTTCTTCAAAAGGTGAGTTTTTTTCAACAATGTAGGTTGTTTGTTTGTTAGCTTTGGTTTTCTGAGTGTTTCTACTTGTATTGCTAAAGTTTTAAACTAGTTTTCATGCTTGATTAGAAAGGATTCAAACAAAAAACGAAATTTCAAGAAAGAAAGAAAGAAACTCACCTCTTCTTTCTGTATTTCTCTTCCTTCTCTTCCTTCTCTTCTCCTCAATCTCCTCCTTTCCTTGTCTCCTCAATCTTCTCTTTCCTTGTCTCCTTTCAAGAAGTTGCTTTTGTGATCTCCTCTTTCCACTAACATCTTATTTGAAAAAATGGGTTGTTTTCTCTCTTTTGTAGGGCCAGTCCACTACACCGAGCGGGACATAGTCTCTCTTTTGTGGGCCCAGTCCACTACACCGAGCGGGACATACTTTTACAGGTAAGTGCTTCCTCTTCTTTCCATTTAAGCTTTTTGTTATTTGCATTTGCCTGCAGCTAGCGCCTTAAGCGCTAGCTGCAGTGATGGGCGTAGGAACCCTCTCTTCCCCCTTCTCTTTTTCTCATTTTCCCCCTTCTCTTTTTTCCCTCTTCTCTTATTCTCTCTTTCCCGCTCTCTCTTTTCCCTTCTCTCTTTCCTTTCCCCCTTATTCTCTATTTCCACATCCCTCTTATTCTCTTATGCTTATGCTTCTCTCATTCCGCATAAGCTCCTCCTCTATTTCCGCATGAGCATAAGCATGAGCTTATGCTTATGCTTATGCATAAGCATAAGCATAAGCATAAGCTCATGCTTATGCTCATTCATGAGCATGAGCTTATGCGTAAGTTTCCGCAAGAGCTTATGCGGAAAAAGAGAATGAGAGAAGCATATGCTTCTCTCATTCTCTTTTTCCGCATAAGCTCCTTCTCTCATTCCGCATAAGCTCCTTCTCTATTTCCGCATGAGCATAAGCATGAGCTTATGCATAAGCATAAGCTCATGCTTATGCTCATGCGGAAATAGAGAAGGAGCTTATGCGGAATGAGAGAAGGAGCTTGTCATGAGCTTATGCGCAAGTTTCCGCAAGAGCTTATGCGCAAGTTTCCGCAAGTGCTCCTTCTCTTTTTCCGCATAAGCTCTTTCTCTCATTCCACATAAGCTCCTTCTCTATTTCCGCATGAGCATAAGCATGAGCTTATGCTTATGCTTATGCATAAGCATAAGCATAAGCTCATGCTTATGCTCATGCGGAAATAGAGAAGGAGCTTATGCGGCATAAGCATAAGCTCATGCTTATGCTCATTCATGAGCATGAGCTTATGCGTAAGTTTCCGCAAGAGCTTATCCGCAAGTTTCCGCAAGTGCTCCTTCTCTTTTTCCGCATAAGCTCCCTCTCTTTTTTCGCATGAGCATAAGCATGAGCTTATGCTTATGCTTATGCATAAGCATAAGCATAAGCTCATGCTTATGCTCATTCTTCCGCATGAGCTTATGCGTAAGTTTCCGCAAGAGCTTATGCGGAAATAGAGAATGAGAGAAGCATATGCTTCTCTCATTCTCTTTTTCCGCATAAGCTCCTTCTCTCATTCCGCATAAGCTCCTTCTCTATTTCCGCATGAGCATAAGCATGAGCTTATGCTTATGCTTATGCATAAGCATAAGCATAAGCTCATGCTTATGCTCATTCATGAGCATGAGCTTATGCGCAAGTTTCCGCAAGAGCTTATCCGCAAGTTTCCGCAAGTGCTCCTTCTCTTTTTCCGCATAAGCTCCCTCTCTTTTTCCGCATGAGCATAAGCATGAGCTTATGCTTATGCTTATGCATAAGCATAAGCATAAGCTCATGCTTATGCTCATTCTTCCGCATGAGCTTATGCGTAAGTTTCCGCAAGAGCTTATGCGGAAATAGAGAATGAGAGAAGCATATGCTTCTCTCATTCTCTTTTTCCGCATAAGCTCCTTCTCTCATTCCGCATAAGCTCCTTCTCTATTTCCGCAAGAGCTTATGCGCATGAGCTTATGCATGAGCTTATGCATGAGCATGAGCTTATGCATGAGCTTATGCTTATGCTTATGCATAAGCATAAGCATAAGCTCATGCTTATGCTCATTCATGCTTATGCTTATGCTTATGCTTATGCTCATGCTTATGCTCCTTCTCTATTTCCGCATGAGCATAAGCATGAGTTTCCGCAAGTTTCCGCATAAGCATAAGCATAAGCTCATGCTTATGCTCATTCTTCCGCATGAGCTTATGCGTAAGTTTCCGCAAGAGCTTATGCGGAAATAGAGAATGAGAGAAGCATATGCTTCTCTCATTCTCTTTTTCCGCATAAGCTCCTTCTCTCATTCCGCATAAGCTCCTTCTCTCATTCCGCATAAGCCCCTTCTCTATTTCCGCATGAGCATAAGCATGAGCTTATGCTTATGCTTATGCATAAGCATAAGCATGAGAAGGGGCTTATGCTTATTCATGAGCATGAGCTTATGCGGAAGTTTCCGCAGGAGCTTATGCGGAAATAGAGAAGGGGCTTATGCTTATTCATGAGCATGAGCTTATGCGGAAGTTTCCGCAGGAGCTTATGCGGAAATAGAGAATGAGAGAAGCATATGCGGATCTCATTCTCTTTTTCCGCATAAGCTCTTTCTCTCTTTCCGCATAAGCTCTTTCTCTTTCTCTTTTGCGTGAGCATATGCGGAAATAGAGAATGAGAGAAGCTTATGCTTCTCTCCTCCTCTATTTTCGCATATGCGGAAACATGAGCATAAGCTCATGCTCACCCATGAGCATAAGCATAAGCTCATGCGGAAAAAGAGAAGGAGCTTATGCGGAAATAGAGAATGAGAGATGCTTCTCTCCTTCTCTTTTTCTGCATAAGCTCCTTCTCTTTTTCCGCATGAGCATAAGCATGCGGAAACTCATCCTTCTCATGCTTATGCTCATGCATGTGCATGAGCTTATGCTTAAGTTTCCGCATAAGCTCATGCACATGCGTGAGCTTATGCGGAAATAGAGAATGAGAGAAGCATAAGCTCATTCTCTATTTCCCACTCTATTTCCCCCTTCTCTCATTTCCCCCTTCTCTCATTCTCTATTTTCCCTCATCTCTTTCCCTTTCTCTCATTCTCTATTTCCTCGTTCTCATTCTTTTCTTTCCTTTACATCTTCTTTCCCTCTTATCTTTCCCTCTTCTTTCCCTCTTTCCTTTCCCTCTTCTTTCCTTTCCCTCTTCTTTCTTCTTGCCTATGCCTATGCCTATGAGAATGCTCATGTTTGTTTATTTGTTTTCTGTTTTCGTGTTTGTGTCTATGTTAGACATGGGATCACGTCGCTCATCCGACGAGTACGGACAGCCTCGCAGGAGGAGAGCTCACGATCTATATGCTCCAGAGGACTTTGATTCCTCTCAGGCGACTACCCCGAGGACTACCCCTGGTCCGACTCCTCTCGGTCCTAGCACTGTGACTACCCCTGGTCCGACCCCTCTTCCACGTAGCACTGCCACTACCCCTCAGGGGACTCCTTTGCTAGCCGCGCATGGATTTGTTGGGACTCCCGACGAGTTTGTAGCGCAGATGAGCGATGAGGAGGCAGCGAGATTCTTCTCTCTGCTCTCTCAGAGGACCTCCGCAATTCCTTCCCCTACACCGACGGGTGGACGTACAGCCCAGCCATCCCCTCGCGCCCCTTCGACCGCGGGATCATCACCTGCGCATGCCTCCCGCAAGGGAAGGAAGAGTAGGATGGGCGGCTCATGTTGTGCTGACTCAGGAGATGTAGACGAGTCAGCACACTCACGCTCCTTTAGGTCTCCACTTGGTCCGGAGACACAGTATCAGTCGGGTCCCTTTCCCTCTCCTACTCCCACAGCTACTCCTCGATCCGGAAGCGGTCGCGCAGCTTCCACTCCTTCAGACTCTGCTACCGTCAGTCCCCCTTACTCATCAGGGGATCTCTCCTATCAAATCACATCTGCCGGAGAGATAATAGAAGACAAAAAGGGCAAAGCAGTGATGGCCGCCATGAGGCGGTTGATGAGTCATCACTTCAAGAGCGGCATAAATATCGATTGGCGGTATCAAGATGGCCAAAAGAAGCAGGCGGTGATCGATGAGTTAAAACTCAGATTTCCTAATCCGCCAAATGTGGAGTTTAATAACAGTTATATGCTCGAGCGCATGGGTTTGGTCCTAAAGCATCGCAGATCAACCATGCGTACTTCCATTACAAAGGGGTTGTCTAAACCCAGCTGGGCAGACAAAGCTGATTGGAAGTTCTTGAAGAAGCAGAATAGGGACCATCCTGAAATGTTCGAGGGTCAGAGGAGGGCTGCGAAGAGACGGCTGGATGTCGTAGGTACTTCGCACTTTGGTGCAGGTGGACGGTATGCGTTCGAGGCAACCGTGGTAAGTTTACTTCTTTCCATTTAATGTATTGTTCTATTTGTTTTACTTACATATTACATGCACTTTAGCTAACTCTAACTCTCGTAAATTGGATCCACAGCAAGCTGCGATGGGTCGTCTTCCTACGGATGCAGAGACGCGGCGCGCATTTCGGATAGGAACCAAGCCGTGGTTCATTGAGCAAGAGGCAATGGGAGCGACAGTCGATTGGGCTGAGGTGGCTGCTCGCACGGTATAAGTTTACTCCTGCTTGTAATCTCACTTTTTAATTTAAGTTCCAATCTAATTTTTGATTTATTTGGTTCAGTCTCAGGGTCAAAGCTCAAGCGTCCCATCATCAGAGACGAGCGATCAACAGGGGCAAGGATCGGACGCAGGTGCCGATGACGAAGGAGAAGACGCAGGTGTCGGGGACGAGGGAGAAGATGCAGGTGCCGAGGACCAGGGAACAGCCCAACAAGACGATTCGGATTCGGATTCGGATTAGTAGTGGTAGTAGCATTTTTCATATCCGCTCGTTAGAGCCATTTTGTATCGCCCTTTCACAGGGTAATTTTGTTTCAAACACAGTTGTATATGTATATGCATTTCTTCCTCATCGTTCACAAGAACAATTTTGTATCACCCTGCAAGCAAGGGAAATTTTGTTATAAAAAACTTTCTTTTGTAATTACAAAAAAAAAAAAATGGTTAGTGGGGCTAAACAGGGCTTCCTTTTGGCCCTGTTTAGCCCCACTAACCATTTTTTTTACCTTCTGTTAATCGTCGCTATATAGCGACGTTTACCAGTGTCGCTATATAGCGACGATTAACAGAGTCGCTATATAGCGACGTTTTTATCGTCGCTATATAGCGACGTTTACATCGTCGCTATATAGCGACGATTAACAACGTCGCTATATAGCGACGGTTTATAGCGACGCTCCTTTTCCGACGATTATAACGACTTTTATAGCGACCTTTGCGCCCGTGAAAAAAAAATTTTTCAATGTAAAAAGCGTCGGTATTTCCGTCGGAAAATGGCCTATGCCTTGTAGTGGTTGTTCTTAATTTTTTGTTTAATCCTTTACAAAAGTAGTCTCCCAACTGCTCCTCAGTTGGTCTTTGTGCATGTATCAATCTTCTGTTGAGATTTCTCAATCTTTTTAATACAACTTCAGGTGTTTTTTCCTTCCTGAATCTTCCTAAGAATGCTTGCTTTAAGTCATCATATGTGGCAAAGTGATGAAGTCCAAATTGCATAAACCAATTCATGGATTTTCCTTGGAATGTGGCTATAAATTTCTCCTTTTGTAGGGCTTGTCCAAAAGCCTAAAAATATGCTTGCTATCCAGCATGTTTCAAATTGTACTACATGCCTGTTGGGGTCTCGTCCCTTCTTCCCATTGAATTTGGTAGCTTTGACTAATGGATTTGGGTTTGGGATTGGATTCAAGATTGGATTCGGGTTTGGTTGTGCCATGTCTTCCAGTTCTTAAGCTATTTGTTGAATTCTTGGAGGATGTTGAGGTGGGTGAATTGGAATACTAGATTTAGCACAGTATGGAGGTTTTGGTATTTGAGCTCCCTAATTTGTGGTAAAATAAGTTTGTGAGCTAGAAGTCTTGGTTGTTGGTTGGGCTTGACTTGGAATCCTATCGGATGATTCTATGTAATGGAATTTACATTTAAAGGGTTGGAATCTTCAACCAAGTCCATCATACAAAATCATTCTTCTATGCCCATAATCATCTACATCTATGGGATTAAAAGTAGGAAAATCTACCTTACCGATTGTTGATGCACTAGAAGATGTGCTATTAGGACTAGCAATATCAGAAGATGTGGAAACATTCATACACTAACCATCCCTCTCTCACACTTCCATCTAATCTCTTCTTTACAAACCCATTTACAAATCCCTTCAAGGTTTTCATAAACCTTTCAAGCAAAACCATCCAAGGTCTATGAACTGTCCCTACAAGACAAACCTCATCCACTATGTGTACTAGAAAATGCTTTTGGATATGGACCATCATGTTTGATGAAAATGTTGAGAGATATGGTGCCATGAGCACATATAGAGCAAAGGTATGAGCAAAGGGAAAGCTTCCACATGGTATGGAGGAGATATCCCACATGTGAGCAAGCAAATGGATGTAAGTACCCTCACCTATAAAAGGGAGGTACATTTGAAGTAATATCAATCAAGCACTTTGCACTATCTCAAGATTCTCTTTATGAGTCCAAGCTAATCTATCTTGGAACCTAATTGACTTGAGGTACATGTCATGAGCACTCTCTTCATCATGTTTGCACTTAGGTTGCATCCTCCTTAGATTAGTGTTGTATTAGGATGTTGTCTCAGTGACTAGGAGAGCTCGATCCCTCGATTTGTCATGGTATCAGAGCATAGGTTTAGCTCTCCTAGTTTAGCTCATTAGTAGTTCACTAGGATTGCTTCCATTCCTAGATTAGTTGTAGGCATGTCTTAGGAGCTCATGTTTTTCTCCTAGGTTAGTTTTAGTTTTACATTGAGAACAAATTTCCATCCCTAGAGAGAGGAAATTTCCGTCCATTGATTCCTTCCATTGCATTGAGGGAACTCCGTCATTGAGAGAGTAAGAGAGATCCATTGTGAGGGATTGAATTCTCCAAGGAGAGAAATTTGAAGAGTGCAAAGTAGTTCTGTGTTTTTTGAGAGAGATTTGAGAGAAAGAGAGTGTCATTCTTTCTTTTGAGATAGTCTTGTCTGCGAGAGAGAATAGAGAGAGAATCTCAGACTCCTTTGTCAGTTTTAGAGAGGATGAGAGAAAGCCACGAGTATCCTATCTTATTGCTATGAAGCTAGAGCTTGAAAGTTGGAAGGCTGAGCCAACAACGATGACTGAAGAGGACTGGAGAGGCTCGACAAAGAAACAATGACTACTGTGACCAAAGCTTCTAAGCTTTAGCGCTCCCGGACTGGCAGCCTGCATGCGACCGCTCTACATCAGCAAGCTACCACTACCAGCAGCGCCTAGCACCCAGCGCACTACACTGCTCTATGACTCCTAGCCGACGAGACGCGGCTCTACAAACTACAACCCAACGGACCTTCGACCAGCCTTCCCACTGTGTTGCGCTAGAGAACCTTCGACTCCCATAAGGCTCCTTTCAACGCCCAGCACCGACAGCAGCGAGACAACGAGCATAGCAATCATCTTAGGCTCCCTACGACCTCCACGACACACCCAGCAGACTTGAGTCCATCTCAAACGATCTCACAACAGTGCACGCGACCCTAAAGCATAGCCCAAAACTCCCTCGACTCGGTTGGACTCATCGAGCAATGACCAACGTTAACGGGTCTCCAAACACCTTCGACTCTGACCTCTGCACCTTCAAACTCCGACCCGTAGGTAATCGCGACGGACTCCATCGGCGTTCGCGTCATCGGCACAGAGAAGCTTCAAAGCTTCTTCTATGTTTTCTCTCTAAGGTTCACAAAAGAGACATGTGGCAAATAGCATCTAACCAAGGTTAGGTGAGGTTAACCCGTGGTTCAGAGGCTAGGTCATCTTTTGGCCATGTGGCAGATAAGGTTGGTCAAACTAACCCCAGTCAGGTCAACCCAATATGCCAGGTTAAGTTAGAGTGAGGTTAGTTAAGCCACATCAGCATGCACAGTCAGCAGTGCCTTCTAAGCACACAGCCTCTTGTTAAGCACAGTATGGAATTCAGCATGTGAATCCCTGTGCCACATCATCAAAGGCTCTCTTCTTCACAGAATCTTCGACAAGCCATAACTTGCAATCCAAGAAGAATTTGGACACGCTCCAAAAAGGAAAAGTGATCGTCTTTTCAAGCTCCACGCGCCTGTCAAGTCAGAATCATTGTATGCAATTGGACATGCAATTGGACACTGCCAATATTGAAAGTAATCAATTGGTAAGACCTTTGCAACAAATGGAAAAGCAAAGCATGAATGCACACATCATTGTCATAAGCATGCCAAAAGCACAAGTGCATGAGATGACCATAGCACGAAGCATGGCATCCACACATAAAGCATCAAGGCACATGGAAGAACAAAGCATCATGCATGAAGCCACATCGAGTAAAGATGCGAATGCCATCGACATGAAGCATTGAAAAGTAAAAACCTTGCCAACCTTGCCTATGTTTTGTAAATCAAACCTGACCACCTGAGAGTAGCTATGAAAGCACCCAGGGGAGGTATTGACATGTAAAAAGCCACACTTGGACCACCTTAAGTAGCAATGCAAGCACTAAGGGGAGGTGATGGAATGGAACTCACATCTGACCACCTTGCAGTAGCCAAAGGATTATGGCACCAAGGGGAGGTGTTGAGAGATATGGTGCCATGAGCACATATAGAGCAAAGGTATGAGCAAAGGGAAAGCTGCCACATGGCATGGAGGAGATATCCCACATGTGAGCAAGCAAATGGATGTAAGTACCCTCACCTATAAAAGGGAGGTTCATTTGAAGTAATATCAATCAAGCACTTTGCACTATCTCAAGATTCTCTTTATGAGTCCAAGCTAATCTATCTTGGAACCTAATTGACTTGAGGTACATGTCATGAGCACTCTCTTCATCATTTTTGCACTTAGGTTGCATCCTCCTTAGATTAATGTTGTATTAGGATGTTGTCTCAGTGACTAGGAGAGCTCGATCCCCCGATTTGTCAGAAAAGTTCTTCGAAAGCAAGCATAATACCTCACTGAAATTCAACCTAGTCTTATCAATCCACAATAGTGAAATATGTTTTGAAGAGATCCATGTTTTAAACATGCACCTACAATGTGTTAGACCAAGCCACATTGCATGCTCTTAAATCATAGGAATCTTGTAAACAAGGACATATATAAATATAAAACATATTAAAATACAAAATAAGCCACATTTCTCACTATCATCATGACTCATTTTGTAGATGGATTTCTTCATGTTCTTTGGCAAGCATCCTTTCATGGCGACTAGGAGGACATGTATGACATATCATAAAGTATAAGTTGCATAAAAAATTACCTTCATGTGGCTTTAGAACATTGAGCTTGTTGTCCCTTGCGTATGAATGCATTAAAAAACATGCCATGAATAGAATTTGTTCATGTTAGCATGGTTGTGTTCTACACTAAGAGTGCTTCAAGTATGCCTTTACACCTTGACATTTGGGTAACACATGGAAGAGTTACAAGATTTTGAAGGGAGTTGGATTTTCATATTTTAGTGTGTTTTATGATTTATCCGCCCTCATCCAAAAGATCTTCCCCCTTGGGACTTTTATATTATGAAAAGTATAAAATGACTCTAAAATATTACATATTTATAAATCATGTGTACAAAAGAGATTACTGCAAGGAGAGCGCATAATTCCAAAAAATTGGTGATCACTGAACTGGGAGTAGAGGGCACCAAAAAGTGGCTAAGCGTAGCCTCAGGAAATTGAAAGCCAAGTACTTTTGAAAGAGCTCCGCCTTTGAAGCTTTCTCCCCTTCTCCTAGAATCGTAGGAATTGAAATAATGATATAGCTTTGGGAAAGGAATTGGTTATTGTAGAAGGATTAGCTAGGTGGCCCACATACCTTCCTCGATGGGGGAGCGCAAGAATAAAAAGTATGAGACAAATGATAGTTGAGTTGATCTCCTCCACCACCTTTGTATGAATCAATTTAATTTTTTCAAAAACCTTATTTGGCTATTTTATAATGATGATAAAATGGAATGATGCACTTTTGACACAAATCCAACATGTTATTTGACTCTTATTTGAGTAGATTAAAACACTAGTATCAAGTGGTTATTATGTAAGATGAAAAAAAGAATGACACATCTTTGGCTATAGTATCCTTATTAGATTATCCAATGTCCAAATGGTTCACAGCATGACTCAAACATGCTAAATTGGATCACCACTACCCATAAAGTGTTGCATCAAATTGGAGGGCTTACTATGTGTTGATCTAGGATGATGCACAATGTTTGTGTTGTTTTCTTAGAAATTCTTGAGATAAATTAACAACCCTTTGAATATGCCAAAGGGCTTAGGGTGTGCTCCTCTAGGATGATGTGTTATTGTCGTGTGATGTTTGTAGACATTCTTGACACATTGATAGGAATAGAGGGTGTTACTCTTGAGTGTTGTTTAAGAGCATCATCTTGGCCATTTATACAAGGAACATGTGTTCTATGAGAAGACTTTGCTATAGTTTGTTAGTTTGTAGTTGAGTACTTGGAATTATCTACCTTCTTAGTCAACCTGAGTTCTTATTCTACCTTATTATCCTAGGAGTGTGAATGTCTATTATTTGTGTTTCCATTGGTCGATCCCCTAGTGGTGGTAACTGCTCAATATCTATCCCTTTTGTGTCACATCCCATTGTTTCACATCATCTACTTTTTCTCGTCGTGGACCTTGTCTTTCCATTTGACTTTCTGTTATCAGCTAGATAGAAGTACTTGATGATGGCAATAGCATGTCTTAACTACAGAACTTGGCTCTTCTTGTATCATTTTGAGGAAATATTTGAAGTCTTATTGTTGTTTGTCTAGCATGACAAGCAAAGAGTCTCATTATCATCATTTCCAAACTGAATAAGTCGAGTACTCACCACTCATGTGTGTGTCCAAGTTCTCCAAGCGAAGCAAAATACGAGCGAATCCATCCAAGTTCTAGTCATAAAGTTCCAATAATAATCTTACAATCAACTATAATTCCTTGTAATGTCCACAAGCATCGAATAGGAGCATACACAATCCACGAGCGCCTTTTTTGCTTGCAAGGAATTCAATGTGCATAAAAGGATGGCTCATTCCATTTTTTCAAATTTGCAAAGCAGGAGTCATTCAGTGCAAATGATTCGAGCACACGTAAAAAGAAAGTCATGATAAAGTAGAAGTACCCTTTGAAGAGCATGTAGTACTGAATTAAAAAAGAGCTGAAATAATGAAACACAATTTATGTATACAACTATTATGTGATCCTCAACAAAAAGAAACCCTAATTGATGTGGATATCCAAGGCAATCCGGGTTATATTGACTTCCCTCCTTTAATACTCTATGTAAACATCACCAATGAGACAAACCAAATTCGATACAGGTCAAACTAAAATTGCCCTTCTTGTTCCCAAATGCATAGCACCCATAATGCCACCAAGGCATTGAACAAAATAGCCATAAAGGCACCAAATCTATACTACTTACTAAGGAGGTCTAGAAAAAACTTGCGACACTACTCGAGGAAGTCATTTCTCTAGAAAGTCTCAATTCCCAAATTTCTATCCAAACAGTATTGCCATTTCATCTATGCAGGCACATTGCATCTCCTCCCTCCAAGAGACTGAAAGAACTCCACCTTTGAGAGCCCAGCCTGGTGCATGAATTCATGCACATGTGGATCCAACCCCAAAACATTCATGAAGATATAGTAAATGTACTTGCAAGGAATTTACACCGATTTTGGGCTTCTCTCCTTTGAAAACCTTGGCAACTACAATGTGGCAGCTCAAATATCGAAACTGAATAAGTAAGCCCCAACTCCCTGGATCCTTCTGTACTTACGTAAAAAACATGTGACTCATTGCATTTAACAATGGCCTCTCGAACAACTAATGCCTCCAACCCATGACCTTTGTCTATGCTCTCATGAAATTATTTTGTCAATTTGGATCTCCATTTCATGGCCTTGCCATCTCTGCCTCCCTCCCTCCTCCCCCTCCCCTCTCCTCCCCCTCCCCTCCTCACTCCCTCCTCCCCCTTTCTCCTCCTCCCCCTTCAAGCATCACAAAACCTTTTTTTTTTAACATCTGCACCTCTCGTTGCAGCAAGCATGTCCCCTCTTCCACTAGCCACACTCCAGGTGCATTTCCTAGAACTCCCACAACAATACTGTCATCAACATTCCAAGAGTGAGTATTGTATATGTTGCAAAACCAAATGAATCCCTCTTTTATGGCTCCTAGAAATCTGTGCCTTCCCTAAAAAGATGGTGCAGGAACTCCCGAAGCATATTTTCCGTCACCATATGATATGAACCTTCCACATCTCCCCGATTGCCCGGCCAACTTACCAAAGCAAGTGACTTTGCTTTTCGGCTGTGTTCTTCGAATCGCCCATACTGTTTTAGGCACTTTTGTCTCCTCCACCACTACCACATCTATCCCCCCCACCTCTGCATGCGGAGTACATTGTGCACCTGTAGTAACTATCACATATTCAAGTCTATGACTATCATCATCCAAAATCACATGAGGATCAACTTGCACAGGTCATTTTTTCTGACAATTCGTTGGTATTCACTTGTATGCGGCATATCATTTTCACATCCCATCTCATGCATTGATGCATTTGCCATGTCAACCAATCGTTTACCAGATGATACACCCACACTACCACTATTATACTGGTCTGCAAGGTCAGCCATGCCTAGGCCACAACTTGATCACACACCTTTAAGATAAGCATTGTACCTAACACTCTGAAGTACTGCCATAGATAAATCCGCCCATGTAGCCTCAAAGAGTGAAACATGACCCTTGTGTCCAACACTTGCTCTCATGCTTGCATGCTTGGACTCTGAAAGGTTGGTGGAAGGGACAAACAAACTAGATTCATCTTGTGAAACAAAGCAAGAGCCCCAATGAAACGCTCTAGTGTCCGACCAAGCCAACCACGTTTCTAGTGCAAGAATCTCTCCTTGTATTGCATGACATGCCCGCCAAAATTTCCTCAACTCATTCTTGCACACCTCAGTTGAATTAGTAGAGGGCGCATTTTTCCACTTTTTGCATAGAGATTTATGTTTTTCTTGAGAACCTGGTCTTATGCACTTATGGGTATGACGAACCATGCTTTTCTCCCAATGAAACACACAACTCCTTTCTTTACTTGGGTTCATTTTCTTGGCACCACCAAAGTAGATTGTGCGTACTACTAGCTAGTTTGCATTCGCCTCATCAGCCATAAATCCTCTAAACTCTGGTTTTTAAAACCCATTTGTCTCCACAACTTTATTAAGCATCCTCCAGAACTCTATTTGTGCATACATGGTAATGTTGAAGCATTACATTGTGCATGATAAAAAAGCAAGACCTTATTGAAAACTAAAGACTTAGGACTTATACTAGGAATATGCCCATCCTTATGAGCTTCCATCATGAAGCTCTCCTCTCTAACAATTCGAGGCTTGAAGTTCAAGAGTCTAAGAGTCTCTCTAAGACCTTGTGATTTGTGTGCGGTGACTAGGAATTTTACCTAGTGGTCTTGTGAGACCTTGTGTGGTCCCTTTTCAAGCATTTGGCTTCATATTACAACCGCGCTGATCGCCACCGCTTTCGTTGGCCGAGACTACCTTTTTTTCGACAGGACGATTAGAGATCATTTAAAAACCAAGATAAGGAAGGTCCTCGAGCAGGTTTCGATGGATCTGGGCGGGGGGAATCTTCATAATTTTGGCTATTCTCTGGAGTGGCACGACGGAGACAGAGGCATTTTTCAAAGTCATTGCATGCTAAAAATATCTCGTGTGCTAAAAAGATCTAAAACCTTGGGCGTTTTTCAAAGTCATTGTGCGCTAAAAAGATCTCCTATGTGTTTTTTGCAAAGTCATTGCGGCTGCCAGACTTTTAACTCAATGTTGGCCGCTATGTGCTGTGCTCTAAAAGCTCTCTTTGACATCTCCTCATCTAAAATCTCTCCTCCTCCAGGCCAGCCGTTCTCTTCTTCTTCAAGCGCACTCCTATCTGAAAGCACCTCCTCCTCCTCCCATTGCTCCCGACTCCACCTCCACTCCTTTCTCTCCCACCAGTTTTCCTTCACGTTCCCTCCCCCCCTTCCCTCTCCGAATGCCTAATTTGCCTAGAGGAAGACTCCCTGCTTGGAAACTCCCTTCTCTTGCTCTGGTAGTCTCAAGGTGTGCTTCTGCGCTATGCCATATGTACTTCCTTGCCCAATGTGCTCAACTGAGAGTTTCGCGGAACTTATGAGCATTGTAGTTTTCGTCACCATGGAGTGGCGTTTGAGCTTTCAATTGCTAACCGTCTCTACCTTCATTTGTAGTATGCTCATCAAAAATGTGTTAAACATTGGTGCAATGAAAAAGGCGACACCACTTGTGAAATTTGCCATTAGGTGAGCAAGCATTGCTTACACCCCCTATCTAAAGGCACCTCCGCCTTGACTCGCTTGCTTCTTCAGTTGCCATCATCTTCGATTGAATTGTTGTTGCAGCAGCACCAAATCTCAACACCACACTCCCTCGTCAGCTCTTTCGTCCCCCCTATTCACACATTCCTTCACTCTTTGTCCCTTTTGCCCATCTCCCTCCCTCTCTCACGTTTTGTGCTGTGCAGTGTGCAGGTATAGCTAGCTCAAATCAATCACTCCAACTGGGAAGCAAAGAGTGATTCAAGCATCAACAAAAAAAAGAGAGGAGGAACCACATTGAAAATGAGCGAGCGAGCAAAAAGGATTAAGATTGAAGAAGAGAAGGAGGAACCGCATCAAAAGTGACCGTTACAGCTTTCATAAGATGAAGCAGCTGTCGTAAGGATCATAATCACCATCTGATCACCTGCACTTCGTGATTGAAAGCAAATAGATTTCAAAACAGATTATCATCTCTGATTCAATCGTTTCTTCTGCAGCACCAACTCCATACAAAACAGATTATCATCTCTGATTTAATCGTTTCTTCTTCAGCACCAGCAAGCAATGAAAGACATCGTGGCCCATGTCACCCATCTCCCTCTAATCCCTCAACCATAGCTTCGCTCATCGTTAACTTTCAGCTGAAGCCCCCCCCTCTTCCAACTTGTGGCTTTTGTTCCAGCTCATGAGACCTTGCTGCTTTTCTGGATTTTGTGCTAAAGTTTTACGGTTTCTCTGATCACCACCATGCTGGCTCCCTCTCCAGCTCCCACAAATGACTCCCTCTCCAGCTCCCAAGAAAGAATCCCTCTCAACTCCGGCAACAATGTCTTCCTCACCTTCAAAAACTAGAGCTGGCAAATTGTCTAGAAGGTGCCTACCTATGTTCCCATGTTTAGTAATGTCAGTGCTACCTATGTGGATATTATATTTGCAATGCTTATAAGGTTGACAGGCTTTCCATTGCCTTCAAAGGATTTCCATTGCCTTAAGCTTCCATTGCTTTTCATGGGCTTTCATTTGGGTGACAAGACATCGCAGATTGGTTTTGTTTTGAGAGCCATTGCATATGGCTTTGGGTACTATTTGCATACTTGGAGTAGACAAAACCAGGACGTGGTGCCACGGCTTGGTTTTGCCTCCTCCAAGTATGCATGAAGTAGCCAAAGCCATATGCAATGGCTCTCAAAGCCAAAGCAATCTTCAGTTACATTTCCATTATTTTCTATTGGCATTGATCATTGATGGGGCTTTGATCATTGGAGCATTGATAATTGATTGGGCATTGATCATTGATGGAGCATTGATGATTGATGGGCTTGCTTTTCTTTTCATATGCTTGAATATATGAGGCTTGCATTGATGAAAGGCATGCCATGATAGAGCTGTGCAATGTTGAATAACATGCCGTGCTGAAGATTCCATTGCTTTTCATGGGCTTTCATTTGGGTGACAAGACATGGCAAATTGGTTTTGTTTTGAGAGCCATAGCATATGGCTAAGGGTACTATATACATACTTGGAGTAGAAACCCAGGCCATGGTGCCGCAGACTGGTTTTGCCTACTCCAACTATGCATATAGTAGCCAAAGCCATATGCAATGGCTCTCAAATCCAAAGCAATCTTCAGTTACTTTTCCATTCTTTTCTACCTGCATTGATCATTGATGGGGCTTTAATCATTGGAGCATTGATAATTGACGGGACATTGATCATTAATGCAGCATTGATCATTGATGGGGCTTGCTTTGCTTTTCATCTCCTTGCATATGTGAGGCTTGCATTGATCAATGGCATGCCCTGATAGAGCTGTGCAATGCTAGATAACATGCCTTGCTTAAGCTTTCCATTTCTTTTCATGGGCTTTCATTTGGGTGACAAGACATGGTAGATTGGTTTTGTTTTGAGAGCCATTGCATATGGCTTTGGGTACTATTTGCATACTTGGAGTAGACAAAACTAGGCCGTGGCTCCACGGCCTGGTTTTGGCTACTCCAACTATGCATGTAGTAGCCAAAGCCATATGCAATGGCTCTCAAAGTCAAAGCGATCTTCAGTTACATTTTCATTCTTTTCTACTTGCATTGATCATTGATGGGGCTTTGATCATTGGACCATGGATCATTGATGTGGCATTGATCATTAATGGAGCATTGAACATTGATGGGGCTTGCTTTGCTTTTCATCTGCTTGCATACATGAGGCTTGCATTGATGGGGCTGGTTGTGCAATGTTGGATAGAGTTGTGCATATGGCTTTGGGTACTATTTGAAAACCTAGAGTAGACAAAACCAGGCCGTGGAGCCACGGCCTGGTTTTGCCTACTCCAAGTATGCATGTAGTAGCCAAAGCCATATGCAATTGCTCTCAAAGCCAAAGCAATCTTTAGTTACATATCCATTCTTTTCTACTCGCGATCATTGATGGGGCTTTGATCATTGGAGCATTGATAATTGATGGGGAATTTATAATTGATGGAGAGTTGATGATTAATGGGGCTGGCTTTGCTTTTCATTTGCTTGCATATGTGAGACTTGCATTCATGGATGCCATGCCATGATAGAGCTGTGCAATGTTGAATAACATGCCATGGTGAAGCTTTCATTGTTTTTCATGGGCTTTCATTTGGGTGACAAGACATGGCAGATTAGTTTTGTTTTGAGCGCCATTGCATATGGCTTTGGGTACTATTTGAAAACTTGAGGTAGCCATAATTAGGCCGTGGCGCCATGGCCTGGTTTTGCCTACTCCAATTATGCGTGTAGTAGCCAAAGCCATATGCAATGGCTCTCAAAGCCCAAGCAATCTTTTCAATTCTTTTCTACTTGCATTGATCATTGATGGGGCTTTGATCATTGCAGCATTGATCATTGATGGGGCATTGATCATTAATGGAGCATTGATCATTGATGGGTCTTGCTTTTCTTTTCTCTGCTTGCATATGTGACACTTCCGTTGATGGATGGCATGCCATGATAGAGCTGTGCAATGTTGGATAACATGCCTTGCTTAAGCTTTCCATTGCTTTTCATGGGCTTTCATTTGGGTGACAAGGCATGGCAGATTGGTTTTGTTTTGAGAGCCATTGCATATGGCTTTGGGAACTATTTGAAAACTCGGAGTAGAAAAAACCAGGCCATCGCGCCACGGCCTAGTTTTGCCTACTCCAAGTATGCATGTAGTAGCCAAAGCAATCTTTAGTTACATTTTCATTATTTTCTACTTGCATTGATAATTTATGGGGCTTTTATCATTGGAGAATTGATCATTGATGGGGCATTGATCATTAATGGAGCATTGATCATTGATGGGGCTTCCTTTGCTTTTCATCTTCTTGCATATGTGAGGCTTGCATTGATGGATGGCATGCCATGATAGAGCTGTGCAATGTTGGATAGCATGCCTTGCCTACGCTTTCCATTTCTTTTCATGGGATTTCATTTGGGTGACAAGACATGGCATATTGGTTTTGTTTTGAGGGTCATTGCATATGGCTTTGGGTACTTTTTGAAAACTTGGAGTAGACAAAACGAGGCTGTGGCACCACGGCCTGGTTTTGCCTCACGTATGGCTGTAGTAGTCAAAGCCATAGTCAATAGGTCTCAAAGCCCAAGCAATCTTGAGTTGCATTTCCATTCTTTTGTAGTTGCATTGATCATTGATGGGGCTTTGATCATTGGAGCATTGATCATTGATGGGCATTGATCATTAATGGAGCATTGATCATTGGTAGGGCTTGCTTTGCTTTTCATCTCCTTGCATATGTGATGCTTCCATTGATGGATGGCATGCCATGATAGAGCTGTGCAATGTTGGATAATATGCCTCACTTAAGCTTTCCATTTCTTTTCATGGGCTTTCATTTGGGTGACAAGACATGGAAGATTGGTTTTGCTTTGAGAGCCATTGCATATGGCTTTGGGTACTATTTGCATACTTGGAGTAGACAAAACTAGGCCGTCGTGCCACGGCCTAGTTTTGCCTACTCCAAGTATGCATGTAGTAGCCGAAGCCATATCCAATGGCTCTTAAAGCCAAGGCAATCTTGAGTTACATTTCCATTGTTTTCTACTGGCATTGATCATTCATGGGGCTTTGATCATTGGAGCATTGATAATGGATAAGGCATTCATAATTGATGGAGCATTGATGATTGATGGGGCTGGCTTTGCTTTTCATTTGCTTGCATATGTTAGACTTGCTTTCATGGATGTCATGCCATGATAGAGCTGTGCAATGTTGAGTAACATGCTGCGGTGAAGCTTTCATTGCTTTTCATGGGCTTTCATTTGGGTGACAAGACATGGTAGATTAGTTTTGTTTTGAGAGCCATTGCATATGGCTTTGGGTACTATTTGAAAACTTAGAGTAGTCAAAACCAGGCCGTGGCGCCACGGCCTGGTTTCGGCTACTCCAATTATGCATGTAGTAGCCAAAGCCATATGCAATGGCTCTCAAAGCCCAAGCAATCTTCAGTTACATTTCCATTCTTTTCTACTTGCATTGATCATTGATGGGGCTTTGATCATTGGAGCATTGATCACTTCAGATGGGGCATTGATCATTAATGGAGCATTGATCATTGATGGGTCTTGCCTTCCTTTTCGTCTTCTTGCATATGTGACACTTGCATTGATGGATGGCATGCCATGATAGAGGTGTGCAATGTTGGATAACATGCCTTGCTTAAGCTTTCCATTGCTTTTCATGGGCTTTCATTTGGGTGACAAGGCATGGCAGATTGGTTTGAAAATTCGAAGAAGAAAAAACGAGGCCGTCGTGCCACGGCCTAGTTTTGCCTACTCCAAGTATGCATGTAGTAGCCAAAGCCATATGCAACGGCTCTCAAAGCCAAAGCAATCTTCAATTACATTTCCATTCTTTTCGACTTGCATTGATCATGGATGGGGCTTTTATCATTGGAGAATTGGTCATTGATGCGGCATTGATCATTAATGGAGCATTGAGAATTTATGGGGCTTCCTTTGCTTTTCATCTGCTTGTATATGTGAGGCTTGCATTGATGGATGGCATGCCATGATAGAGCTATGCAATGTTGGATAACATTCCTTGCCTACGCTTCCCATTTCTTTTCATGGGCTTTCATTTGGGTGACAAGACATGGCAAATTGGTTTTGTTTTGAGGGCCATTGCATATGGCTTTGGGTACTATTTGAAAACTTGAAGTAGACAAAACCAAGCCGTGGCACCACCGCCTGGTTTTGCCTACTCCAAGTATGCATGTAGTAGTCAAAGCCATAGTCAATAGGTCTCAAAGCCCAAGCAATCTTGAGTTGCATTTCCATTCTTTTCTACTTGCATTGATCATTGATGGGGCTTTGATCATTGGAGCATTGATCATTAATGGAGCATTGATCATTGATGGGTCTTGCTTTGCTTTTCATCTCCTTGCATATGTGATGCTTGCATTGATGGATGGCATGCCATGATAGAGTTGTGCAATGTTGGATAGCATGCCTTGCCTAAGCTTTCCATTTCTTTTCATGGGCTTTCATTTGGGTGACAAGACATGGAAGATTGGTTTTGTTTTGAGAGCCATTGCATATGGCTTTGGGTACTATTTGCATACTTGGAGTAGACAAAACCAAGTCATGGTGCCATGGCTTGGTTTTGCCTACTCCAAGTATGCATGTAGTAGCCGAAGCCATTTGCAATGGTCTCAAAGCCAAAGCAATCTTCAGTTACATTTCCATTCTTTTCTGCTTGCATTCATCATTGATGGGGATTTGATCATTGGAGCACATTCATGGGGCAGTGATCATTAATGGAGCATTGATCATTGATGGGGCTTGCTTTGCTTTTCATATACATGCATATGTGATTCTTGCATTAATGGATGGCATGCCATGATAGAGCTGCTGTGCAATGTTGGATAACATGCCTTGCTTAAGCTTTCCATTTCTTTTCATGGGCTTTCATTTGGGTGACAAGGCATGGCAGATTGGTTTTGTTTTGAGAGCCATTGCATATGGCTTTGGGTATTTGCATACTTGGAGTAGACAAAACCAGGCTGTGGCGCCATGGCCTAGTTTTAGTATGCATGTAGTAGCCATGGATGTTTTTATCGAAGCTATGCTTATATGTTAATATAAAATCATGGCAAAATTTTATCAAGTCCAGTGTTTTAGTTTCACACTATTAGTAGGATACAATACAATTTTATATATTTTCTTTTGAATTTTAAAGTTAATGTAAATCCTGGCGAAACTTTTAATTTTTTTTGGATAAAAGTTTCAAATCCTGGCGATCCTTCAAATGTTTAGTTTTATTAGGCCATACAAACTTTCGACACCAATATAAAAGTTTAGCTTCTTAACGAAACTAAGTTGAAAAATTCATCCATGATAGTAGCCAAAGCCATATGCAATGGCTCTCAAAGCCCAAGCAATCTTCAGTTACATTTCCATTCTGTTCTACTTGCATTAATCATTAATGGGGCTTTGATCATTGAAGCATTTATCATTGATGGGCATTGATCATTAATGGAGCATTGATCATTGATGGGGCTTGCTTTGCTTTTCCTCTACTTGCATATGTGAGGCTTGCATTGATCGATGGCATGCCATGATAGAGTTGTGCAATGTTGGATAACATGCCTTACTTAAGCTTTCCATTTGTTTTCATGGGCTTTCATTTGGGTGACACAACATGTCAGATTGATTTTTTTTTAGGGCCATTGCATATGGCTTTGGGTACTATTTGAAGACTTGGAGTAGACAAAACCAGGCCATGGTGCCACGCCTTAGTTTTGCCTACTCCAAGTATGCATGTAGTAGCAAAAGCCATATGCAATGGCTTTGAAAGACAAAGCAATCTTCAGTTACATTTCCATTCCTTTCTACTTGCATTGATCATTGATGGGGCTTTCGTCATCGGAGCATTGATCATTGATGGGGCATTGATCATTAAAGGAGCATTGATTATTGATGGGGCTTGCTTAGTTTTTCATCTCCTTGCATATGTGACGCTTGCATTGATGGATGGCATGCCATGATAGAGCTGGCAATGTTGGATAACATGCCTTGCTTAATCTTTCCATTTCTTTTCATGGGCTTTCATTTGGGTGACAAGACATGGTAGATTGGTTTTGTTTTGAGGGCCATTGCATATGGCTTGGGGTACTATTTTAAAACTTGGAGTAGACAAAACCAGGCCATGGCACCACGGCCTGGTTTTGCCTACTCCAAGTATGCATGTAGTAACCAAAGCCATATGCAATGGCTCTCAAAGCCCAAGCAATCTTCAGTTACATTTCCATTCTTTTCTACTTGCATTTATCATTGATGGGGCTTTGATCATTGGAACGTTATCATTGATGGGCATTGATCATTACTGGAGCATTGATCATTGATGGGGCGTGCTTTGCTTTTCCTCTGCTTGCATATGTGAGGCTTCCATTGATGGATGGCATGCCATGATAGAGTTGTGAAATGTTGGATAACATGCCTTGCTTAAGCTTTCCTTTTCTTTTCATGGGCTTTCATTTGGGTGACAAGACATGGCAGAGTGGTTTTGTTTTGAGGGCCATTGCATATGGCTTTGGGTACTATTTGAAAACTTGGAGTAGACAAAACTAGGCTCTGGCACCACGGCCTAGTTTTGCCTACTCCCTATATTGCATGTAGTAGCCAAAGCCATATGCAACGGCTCTCAAAGCAAAAGCAATCTTCAGTTACATTTCCATGCTTTTCTACTTGCATTGATCATCATTGATGGGGCTTTGATCATTGGAGCATTGATCATTGATGGGGCATTGATCATTAATGGAGCATTGATCATTGATGGGGCATTGATCATTAATGGAGCATTGATCATTGATGAGGTTTGCTTTGCTTTTCATCTCCTTGCATAAGTGACGCTTGCATTGATGGATGGCATGCCATGATAGAGCTGTGCAATGTTGGATAACATGCCTTGCTTAAGCTTTCCATTTGTTTTCATGGGCTTTCATTTGGGTGACAAGACATGGGAGATTGGTTTTGTTTTGAGGTCCATTGCATATGGCTTGGGGTACTATTTGAGCACTTGGAGTAGAAAAAACCAGGCTGTGGCGCCACAACCTGGTTTTACCTACTCCAAGTATGCATCTAGTAGCCAAAGCCATATGCAATTGCTCTCAAAGCCCAAGCAATCTTTAGTTATAACATCTCAATTCTTTTCTACTTGCATTGATCCTTGATGGGGCTTTGATCTTTGGAGCAATGATCATTGATGGGGCATTGATCATTAATGGAGCATTGATCATTGATGGTTCTTGCTTTGCTTTTCATTTGCTTGCTTATGTGAGGCTTGCATTGACGGATGGCATGCCATGATAGAGCTGTGCAATGTTGGATAACATGCCTTGCTTAAGCTTTCCATTTCTTTTCATGGGCTTTCATTTGGGTGACAAGACATGGCAGTTTGGTTTTGTTTGAAGGGCCATTGCATATGGCTTTGGGTACTATTTGAAAAATTGGAGTAGACAAAACTAGGCCATGGGACCACGGCTTGTTTTTGCCTACTCTAAGTATGCATGTAGTAGCCAAATCCATATGCAATGTCTCTCAAAGCCAAAGCAATCTTCAATTATATTTCCATTCTTTTCTACTTGCTTTGATCATTGATGGGGCTTTGATCTTGGATCATTGATCATTGATGGGGCATTGATCATTAATGGAGCATTGATCATTGATGGGTCTTGCTTTGCTTTTCATCTCCTTGCATATGTCATGCTTGCGTTGATGGATGGCATGCCATGATAGAGCTGTGCAATGCTAGATAACATGCCTTGCTTAAGCTTTCCATTTCTTTTCATGGGCTTTCATTTGGGTGACAAGACATGGCAGATTGATTTTGTTTTGAGAGCCATTGCATATGGCTTTGGGTACTATTTGCATACTTGGAGTAGACAAAACCAGGCTGTGGCTCCACGGCCTAGTTTTGTCTACTCCAACTATGCATGTAGTAGCCAAAGCTATATTCAATGGCTCTCAAAGTCAAAGCAATCTTCAGTTACATTTTCATTCTTTTCTACTTGCATTGATCATTGATGGGGCTTTGATCATTGGACCATTGATCATTGATGTGGCATTGATCATTAATGGAGCATTGATCATTGATGGGGCTTGCTTTGCTTTTCATCTGCTTGCATACATGAGGCTTGCATTGATGGGTGGCTTGCCATGATAGAGTTGTGCAATGTTGGATAACATGTCTTGCCTAAGCTTTCCATTGCTTTTCATGGGCTTTCATTTGGGTGACAAGGCATGGCAAATTGGTTTTGTTTTGAGAGCCATTGCATATGGCTTTGGGTCCTTATGCATATTTGGAGTAGACAAAACCAGGCCGTGGTGCCATGGCCTGGTTTTGCCTACTCCTAGTATGTATATAGTAGCCAAAGCCATAATATGCATTGGCTCTCAAAGCCAAAGCAATCTTTAGTTACATTTTCATTGTTTTCTACTGGCATTTCGATCTTGGAGTAGATAAAACTAGGCCATGGTGCCACGGCTTGGTTTTACCTACTCCAAGAATGCATTCTCAAGACCAATTCCTTCTACAAAGGCTATCAGAACCATAGCCATATTCCACTATTTTGCATCTACCATTTGCCTCATGCACATCAATTGGCTAATAGTGCCAAGATATATTCCAAATTGTCAATGTTGATAGCCATGTTGAATCTCATAGTTCTCTCTCCTAGGTGTAACTCTCCCTCAGAATGCATGGAATATATTGGAGGGTTGGCATTGTGGAATTGTGAGGTATTCACTAGCTTGCATTTGTGAGGATTGGTGGAAGGCATTGGTGCTTTCCTTGTGGGTCTTTTGGTATATCATCTAGAGATTGTGGTGGCAAGTTCCAGCTGTTTAAGTGGAAAAGCTTTCCACTATGGATCCATGAAAAATCCTATACATCAATTGATGGTTTTCCCATCTGATTTAATGGCAATGCTTGCTATCTATTTTATAGGCAATGAACATTGATGTGCTTATTTGTGGATGCTTGCTTTGCTTTTCATCTACTTGCATATGTGAGACATGGCTTTCTATATTGCATACTTGGCTTACCAAGCCCTTGTGCATTGGCAGTCAAAACCATGGCCATATTCCACTTTGTTCCATCTAATTAGTGGAATGGAATGCACAAGCTCATGTTAGTAGTCATTGGTCAATGCTATGCTCATGCTAATGGTAAATTGCTTATATCCCCTCACACCCATTCTACATAATATTTATGGTCAGGAGGCCACATGGCCTAGGGCGCCAATGCCCTTTAGTAAGAATTCATATCAAAATCTTGAGTATGAGATGAATTGAACAATATGGCATGAGTAGAAATTAGTCAAATCAGCACGGTTGTATTCTACACCAAAAGAGCTTCAAATATGTCTTTACACCTTGAAATTTAGGTAACACATGAAAAAGTTACATTAATTTGAAAGAAGGTGGGTTTTCATATTTTAGTGTATCCCCCCCCCCCCCAATCCAAAAGACACCCCCCCTTGGGCTCACATATTATGAAAAATATGTACAAATCTTAAAATCTTGCATATTTTTCAAGGTATATAACTTATATTTTGTGGGAATGGGGACATGAGATTTTCATATTTTTTCCTTGCATATTTGAAAATTTTAAAAGAAATCCATGCATATTGTATATGGACCTTGTCCCCCCATACCCTGGATTTTGGACAAGGGTAGTAACATAATACATATTGAGTTGATGCCCCAGGCCACATGGTCATTGATACTAATCATATGTGGTTCTACAAAGGGGATGAATAGAAGTTTGAAGCTTAGATAGGATGTGGGTGAAGATTCTATTACTGTGGATGAACAAATATTGGAGGGTCAGAGAGTATCTTGCGGTCATTGAGTAGCTAGCATACAGTCAGAATGATTTGCACTATGTACCTTGCATTCCATAAAGTAGCATGCATTCCATTGCTTGGCATTCTATCCATTGTGTTTCATTCATCCCATTGAGTAACATGCAATGCTTTGTGTAGCAAGTTTGTTGGAATTTGAATGAATGCTGTTTTTTTTACTTCAAATTTTTGTGGTCTCTTACTACAGTTAAGAATTGTTTATGTTTTCCAGAGTTATTTACTACTTTCTAATGCTAGACTTCTTTGTTTTTTGAAGAAGTCCTGTAGGTCGAGGAAAACCAGGAGGGAGAAAATGAGGTAGAAGAGTGGGCCAAAGAAAGGGAAGAGAGCAATCTCCTGAACATTTGCAGAGCCAAGAAGGTGGGAATGCAATGAGTGATGAAATAGATACTCATGTGGGTCCTTATGAGGCATCTATGTAGATTGTTCCTTACGTTGTACATCCAAAGATTGTACCTCCTGGAGAAGAGACAATACATGAGCATAGGTTGTACTTGGATAAAGGAGAGGACATTCTGCAAAAAACTAGAATGTTCAGTTGCTTTGAGTCCCCTCCCATTCCATTATTCCGGCTGATCCCATATGCAAAAGTGAGGGGACTAAGAGATGATGTGTCAAGATTGAAGGCTGCTTTTGGAATAGAAGGGTATTAGCCGGAGAAATGAGCTTTCATAGTTTCATGCTGGATATCTGCTAGAGAGGAGACATTTGTGTCTGAGGACATTATGCAAGAATGGGATCCCAATTGGAGAATTGTGAATGAAGAATATGAAGTAGAGCTATCAGGAAGTCGAATTCATCAGAATCCTTCAAACAGAATGTTCTATGTCTGGGAGGGAAACCATCAAACGGTTGCATGGCAATCTATGATAAGAGAGAGATACTCCCATACTAGAGAGAAACACTATAGGGTTTTGTGTACTATCATTGATCCAACAAGAGTAAGTGAAATAGCTTTGCTTTCTACCCTGCAAAGAATGAACTTGTAAGTACTTCAAAATTATCTTTCTTGTATTTTCTCTTCTTTGGGACTTCTGGCTTTAATAGGTTTTGACATGTTTTTATATTTCAGCATGAATACACATGCATTGATGGTCACATCTATCAGGGATGAGCTCGTTAATTGCTTGAATATTTGTTATGTTGATCATGAAAGCTACATGAAGGAACTTCTCGAGAAGGATAGGAAGTTAATATTTCGAATACGGGAAAAATATACTAAGGGGAGTGAGCCTTGGTATTCTCTTAGCAGAAGATACCTTGGGAGGTTGATGTACAATGTAAGTTACATTTGTTTAGTTGATGCATCTTATTAGTTGTTCTATTTGTGGGGTTTCTTTACTCACATGTTTATTTATTGGTTGACAGGTTCAGATATCCCAGTCATTAAACAAGAATCTTGAGCAAGCAAAATTGACTTGTTCTATGGAAGAGCTTTAGAAGCTTGAGGAGAAGGAGCTTGGAGAGCTCACTGCTTTTTATGGTGATAGGACAAGCAAGGTAATTCATTACTTCATGTGTATGAATAAAAAATAGGCAAGTTGATTTTCCATTCTATGTGTTTGAATGTGATGAATGATTCTTATGTCATAATTGTGTGATTTCTTCTTTCCCCTTAGATGCTGAACATACTTGACCCAAAATTGGCAGATGAATGGCGAGCAAAAGTCCTATCTCTTGGGTGGGGACCCGACAGCTTTGCCACATTGGATAAATTGAACATGCTAGCATTGTATGATGCCCCCATTCATACAAAGATAGTATGGTTGTCCTTACTGGAGGCAAGTAAGGAAACCAAGGTACCTTATGGTCTTGTTCGAGGGGATCACGCATATAGAGTGCAAGTCTTTAGTTGTTATTAAATTAATATATGTCTTACGTTCATTTTTGTTTGTTGATGTTAAATTTCAAATTCTTGTTTCAGTTGGCTACGAAGAGAAGCCTTCTTGAAAATTTTGGTCAGAAGGCCTAAGAGCTTCTTATTGATTTTTAGGATATCATCGGCACAGTGGTTATTCCTCCAGAGTGCTCTCTATATGATTATTATGAGGAGGTCAAACTTGAGGCAATAAAATTTATTTTTCCTTTGGAATGAAAAGGGGTTAAGAGTGAAGAGAAGACCGCCTCAAAGAAAGCCTTGTAACTGATTGTAGGTGCTTTATCTTAGATTATAAGTAGTGTGGTGTGAACCTACCCTTGGTACTTTTCCCCTCTAGCTATAAGATCTTTATCCCTAATGTTAGTATTAGGATCAAAGTACCTATGTACATCATAAATAACCTAATTTTGGTCTTTGTTTGTGTAATGCACACCTTCGGAATACAGTTTGTCTCTCAATGTGTTCACCATAGTCTTTCCAACATTTGGTATTAGAGTAGCATTATCTACATTGACTCTATATCTTCCAAGCTCATATTCCATTGGACAAAAGAATGTCAATTTTCCTATGCGACCCTAAAATTGGTCTTGGCATCAGCTCCTATTCTGCAACGAGCTCCCAATTGGGACTTAGAGTTAAATTTGTGATAGGGTACGTGCTGGCATAGCCTAGTTAGTTTAATCTAGATTGTCCCATATACTTTGGTAGTCACCAATTGATTGATGCTGAAATGAATTACACCACCACTGAACAGGAAGTCTTGGCCATGGTATATGCAATCAAAAAGTTTAGACATTACTTGTTAGCAAACAAGTTTGTCTTCCTCATTGTTCACTAAGCCCTCCTCTACTTAGTCAATAAACCATGCATGACAGGTCGTATTACCCGATGGATGCTTATCCTTTTGAAATTTTATTTTATGGTAGCAATTAGAAAGGGATGTACGCACTTCATGATAGATCACATGTCCCGTATCGCTAATGGTGAGCTAGCGATCGGAGTGGAAGGTGGTCTCCCAAATGCCCCACTATTCTTAGAAGATCTAGTTTCTAAATGGGCAAAGGAAATCAAACACTTCTTAACAAAATGGGTTCCCCCAAGACAAAGCACTCAATAACGATAGGGCAAGAAAGCTCATCAAGGATGCAACCCCATACCAACTGATAGTCGCACAATCTACCAAATGGGGAAGGATGGCATTATGCACCGATGTGTCCAAGAAGATGAATTTGTGGAAGTACTAGAGGAAGCTCGTTCAAGCATCATTGGCAGCCACTTTGCTGGCAAACTTATGGCTTGCAAGCTATTACAGGCCAGTTTATCGTGGCCAACATTCTTCACAGATGCAGCTGAGTTCATCAAGCATTGTGATGCATGCCAATACATCTCCATACCTCAAAACTAGGACTGCATGCCATTGACCGGAGTCCTCACTTATCAGTCCTTTGAAAAGTGGGGAATCGATTTTGTGGGTCCTATCAATCCTGCCACAAAGGGAACTCAGGCTAGTTATATTATCGTAGCCACATATTATTTCACTAAATAGGTAGAGGACAAGGCCACCAGGAAAGCAGATGCGAGGGCCATGAGTTCCTATATGAGAACATAATATCTTGATTTGTCCTCCCACTCGAGATTGTGAGTGATAGAGGAACATACTTGATGAATGATACAATAAAAATACTAATAAGTGAGTTCCTTATAGTGCACCAGAAATCTACTCCCTACTATCCCTGAGTGAACGAACAGGCCAAAAGCTCAAACAAATTCTTGTGCCATGATAAGAATGTAAAAGAAGGCGATCTCGCTCTTCTATATAGCATTAAGCACAAACTCAAATATCGCGGCATGGGGTCCTTATCAGGTAGTGAAAATAACGCCACAAGGGTCCTGCAGAATTGCCAATCTTGATAGCATGGAAATTGATGGGGCTACATTAATGGTAGTAAGCTTAAATGATATTACAATCCCTTAATATTGCAAACCTTACATGCTATCCAATGAGAAAGGGAACTAAAACTAGAGGTCGCTCGTATGAAAGGGAAGGCCATACAAGAAGCCAAAGCACGTCAAGATAAGGCAAAGAACATAGGACTTATATCTATTTATAAAGCATCTGTGGAAGGGTTACACCCATGGAAGTACGGACAATTGCTCTAGCCAGGGTGCAAGCCAATTTTAAGTTGTGTAGGAAAACCAAATGTTCAGGCGATGCATTCATTGATCCAGGTGCTAGCCATAATTTGATCTCCTATGACATGTGCACACATCTCCTAGCCTTCAAGGTAACCCTAGAACCCACACCTATAATGGTTCATGCCGTCATAAAGGGCGAGATTTCCCCGCTATCAGGTATATTGAAATTTCTTTGTCAGTTAACAACCATTGTGTGGCAAGTCAATTTTATGCTATGCCAGCAGGTGCCATGGATGATAGGTAATTCTAGAAAGAACATGGTGCTGGACAGTCTATTATCCAAAAACAATCATATCAAGGGTCCACCCTTTTGGCCTTGTGACTACATCCTTTTCCTTTGATTTTTTCACCCTTCATCCTTCGCCTTTGCCTTTGGCCTTTAGCCTTCGCCTTTTTCACTCAACAAAACCCAGTTCTGCCACACAACAAACAAAAGTATCACACATAAAGCAAGCAATAAAGATCAATAAAGACTTCATACAGAGCTATAGGTGGCAACCGTGCTTGTATATTACTTTGCAAACAATCAACAAGTTAGTAATATGAAGAAAAGTTATAGATATGCAGCTGCCCATCCAGTCCTTGTGATGGGACAAGGACTAACGTAACACTTATAACCAAGTCCATATTGAGCATTAAATAAAAAATACCAATTCTCCTTTATAGGTGACTAAATATAGATAAGATAAGAAAAGCTATCTTGTCTATAGAAATGAGTTTCGTATCAATAGAGTCAATCTATTGGAAGTTTAGCAAAAAGAATGTGTAGTTAGTATTAGAAGCTCATCTAGCGCTACAGAGATGACGCTCATCGATGAAGTCACAACTAGAGAGAAGTTCATGTAGAGCTACAGAACTGATGCTCATCGTTGAAGTCAGAGTTGTTTGTGGAGAGCAACTCGAGATTAAGAGACTGTCATATGAAACAAAACGAACCTGTGTTGGATGAGCCTGACATGGAGCGCATGTGGACTTGAATCCTCTTCCTCAGATGCTTCTTTTCCTTTGCTTCCAAGCTAGTGGAAGGCTCTACCAGGGACTTTTGTGCTTTTTTTTTTTACGGCCTCGTTGAAGGAGTTGTTGCCTCTTCATGAAGCTTTTTATTATTTTTCATTGAACGAGCTTCCTCTATGAGATCTTAGTGTGGCTTTGTAAAGGGGTGTTTGGGCTTGAGGCAAGTTGGCATTGGCCACGGGCAATTCCCCCTTGTAGCTAGCCACAATTTTGTATATATTTCTCGTCTAAGTAATACAAGCCAGCACTTTTTGTGGGGGAAAAAGAAAGGAACCATAGTGAGGCGGAAGTGCAAGGATCCAATCATCCAAGGTCAACCTCTGTCCACCAAAAAAGTATGCCAAGGAACAATTTTTCCACTGTCAAAATGAAGAGATTCAAATGATAGCTGGTATTTTTTGAAGCAACGGATGAAATGTGGACTTCATAAGGGTGTCAAAGAGCTCTAAATCTAAAGGAAGTATGAGAAGCACTTGTGTATCTATAAAAATTAGCTCGACAAGATGTACTGATCAACATTCTCCATTTGTATATCTATAAAAATTAGCATTAATACGTAAAGGTTTGAGGTTGGGCTACAGAATCAGGCGCGCCCACAATTAATGTAATCAGGGGTTAAATGTTTTGCCACAAATCAAACCCGAGTAACAGATATCGGCCCCCACCAATCCCAAACAAGGAAATTGCAAATAAACTGGCGTCAAAACTCGCACAAACAATTAAACTAACCACGAGAATTAGAGCCCTTGTCGTAGAACCTCCACTGGGTTTTTGGGAAGGAAAGTGGTGCCGGAAAGGCCTCCCCTGGTCCATTCCCCTACACATTCTCCCAATTGTGCATATTCTTCCCAAAGTGCATCAAGATACACTAGTTAGTAGATCTGCGTTTTGTTCAAGTTTGAAGCTCCACGGCTATGGCGGACCGCGAGCCAGCAGTCGACCCTCTATGGCCTCAAGGACCTCCCTCTCGCTCTAACATCGCCATCGAATGGCTCTCGGAATTGGCCTCTAGAGCCCGCCTTTCCCCTGATCAAGAATTTCAAGGTTTCTTGCAGAGTTTGCTATGCCAGGACCTCACGGTGGAGCAATTTCTACCTGGCCGTCTTGTTTGTAGCCTTCTTGTCCGCCGCCGCGTTGCGGTGGGTTCCTCTGCTGCGTCTTCTAATGTCCGATATTTGCCTTCTCCCCTTGCCGGATTTTGAACCAATTTTGCTGATGCCTGCAGAATAGGTATAGGACGCTGCATGGAGGTGTGATTGGTGCTTTGATTGAACTTCTGGGTTGCACTGTGATCAAAGGAGTCGCTGGACCAAAGGATGGTTCTGTCACCGATGTCAACATATCATATATCTCGGCATCCCAAATTGAAGTGAGGTTTCGGATCTACTTTCTGAATGTTCGTACCTTTGACAGATTAGACGACACAATCCCTTGGGATAACGTCGAGACTCGACGTATCGCTAGAATCACTCCATAACCTTACCGAGAGCAAGATTATGATGCCGACGGTTTTAAGAATTCTAGGTTAAAACGCTTGCTAACCAATTCGACAGTTTTACTTCTTTGACTCTGTGACAATTGTTGGGCACGTTCAGGAGGAAGTGGAATTCGAAGCAAAGGTTCTACGGCTGGATAGGAATGTAGCTGTGGCAGCAGTGGATGTTCGGAACACGAAGTCACAAAAGCCAGCAGCTCAAGGACGAGTCACAATGTGCTTCACACAGGATTCGAAGTTATGAGTAACTTCTACATATTCATCCTTCCCTATACGAAAGTCTAAATATGTTTTCCGCTATGTCCAAAATCGACAATAACACCACTTTCGACCGGATGGCGCGGATTTATCCAGTGCGGCACACATTAAATCTGCTTGTCCGTATGTCTTCGCAGGACATGTGTGAATTTATCCATTGTTCTGAAGTAGATTGTCAGAGGGATACATGGTTATCTTCCATAACTTGTAAGGATCTGTATTTGAAATTTGATTGTTAAATACAAGGGTGGTTCATTTTTTCAGGAACACAAATTTCCTGATGCTGTTTTGTATACCACGTGGGTTTGTTCAATTCACAAACAAACACCTGTTATCAGTTGCATAGAATTCAACCCGAAAAGGGTAACCATGACACAGTCTTGAGAGGGTTCAGGAGTCTTTCAGTAGATGAGAAGAATGTTTATACTAAATGGCCATGTGCAGGCATTCCGTCATAAACATTTTTGTTTATTTACGTTGATCATCTAACGCTCACAAGCACTCATGACAGAACTCTGGTCATTGATTACTGATCCAGAAGTGAGGGTAATGCAGAATCAATGTTTTTAGGAATTTTGCACATATAAATCACCAGTTGGTATTTCATGGAAAATTGATGCTGTCGTGATCGTAGGATAAGAGCCTGAAAAACAGTGGGAAAAGATGCAAATATCTGCTTGATTATTGCTTGTCGCCAAATGTCTTCTTGAATTATTGCTGATGACAGATCGAAGTAGAGCTTCCTTGAAGAAAGCCAAGGAATCACTGGAACACCTGGCATCCTTAGACATTTTGACTGGAAATCTATAATTGCTCCTTGGAAACTCAACCAATCACAACCTAACGTGACGCAACAGAGCAGGAAGAGAGGGACTTTAGGACTGAACTTAGTATATGCAAATTCAATGCGTTGAGCTATGAGAAGAGCTTCATTCAATGATGTAGGCCCCTGATCTTGAGTGCGTTGAGAAATATTTGAACACAAATAAGTTGAATTATATTCATTAAGCCTGTCCATAAGTGGTGGTTAAGGTAGGACTATGTTAATGTGAATGTTCTAGTGTGGGGGAGTGAATGTTAGTTGGAGTTGTGGAGTAGATAGTGTGGTGTAGATCAGTGAGTGGTCTTACCAATAGATGAAGTTGATTCCTATTTTGTTATTTGTTGATGGTACACTTTGTCTATGAATGGTCCAGTGTCAACCCATGAATAGTGGGGACATTAATTAGCTGTTCCATCTTTTGAGCTGACTGACATAGGTAGGTTGAAGCATGCCTTGTCAATGTTTGCTGTATTGTAGTCTATGTTGAAGTGTATGTTGGCATTGAAGGAGGGATTTCTTGGAGTAGTTGTTCGAGCATTTGAACTAGAATTTTTGTGTTTGTTCTTGGGATTTGTAAATGTTGATCGTTGCAATTCGTCCCAAGTTGTAATGAAGGCCTAGATTGGGCCAAGTTAGTGAGGGTTAGGCTGATTCCTGTAGGGGATGTTCAGGCCTAGAGATGGCAAAAAGGAGAGTGTGTGGAGGGAGACTATATAAGTCGACCTCCCCACCAATTTGTACTCACCTTTTGATGTGACATCTAATCTTATCTCCTCCCACCTCCTTCCTCCCGCCTACACTCTCTCTCCCATTCCCTCTCTATCTCTCTTCCCCTCACCCCTTTTCTCTCTCTTCCTCTCCCTCTAACCCTTTCCCTCCTATCTATCTCTCTCCTCCTTCCTCTCCCTTATTATCTTCCCCTTTTCTGCCATCTCTGGCCCTTCACCAAATCTAACCGTGCCCCCTTCATTGCATTGTATGGTCTCACTAAAGGACGAAAATATAGAAGACCACACGGATGATAGCAAGGGATGCCAAAGTAAACTTACCCACAATGACAAGGAGCAGCTTGTGCAGCATGAAAAAGATATGCAAGACAGTTTTACTCCTGAAGCTGTGTCACAACACATTCAGGAGCATGACTGTGGGGAATATGGCCACAACTTCAACATAACTAATGCCCATTAGGTGAGTATCGTTGGGAGTTTTGCTTGCTACACTTAGCAGCCATTAGGAGAAAATGGCATCTCATAGGATTGCTGTAAATGCGAGGGCAGAACTTTGTAAGGGTGTCCTCATGCTTGGTACATGTGATAAATGCTGCCATGTATTGGTACTCGCAAAAGCAAATCCGTGTGCACATGATGTATAGTTCATCGTAGTTGCCTACCAGTAACTTGCAGATACCACTAGCCTATGAGCTAGAAACTCGGAAATATGTAAAATGGTTCCTTGTCCAGCAAGCTGCAGACATAAGCCAGCAAGACAAGCCTTGAGATACAGTTGTTATGATTGTTGTCCTATTGCAGTGTGATGTTGATGTTTTTGGCCACAAATTTTGGCGTATTTGTCATCCGGGCATTATGCTTCTTTATGCTGCATGCACTTATTACAGCTTACCAACAAGGAAGGTCCATGGGTGTTGATATCACAGGGAGATCACCCATATGTTCGCCAGTTCCTTCATTGCCACATTCAAAATGTAATCATAGAAGGGAATCATGATGTTGAAATGAATGGCTGCTCAATAGACATGCTTTTTAATGCAAAGACAACTCATTGAAGCTAAGATGTTGGGTATATCGAAAAGCAAGCAATGCTTCCCATGTGGGCGAAAGTGGACATCAAAACACAATGCATCGTGCAGAACAAAACCCATGGGGACATCTAGAACTCATGTGATTATGAATGATGATCTTGTCAGGATGAATTACTAGCCACATGGCCCATGGTGCCACAACACCCAAGGCAAAGGAATTTATCACATTTCCTTTTGACCCCAGTGGCATGCATAATAACGTATGTCCTTTGTTTAGCAAGGGGCCTTAGTGCCTAACCATCACCTGCAATTTTGAGGAGAAAATTGTTTCTAAGAGATAGATGTAATGAAGGCCAAGATTGGGCCATTTAGTGAGGGTTGGCTAATTCCTCTAGGGGATGTTCAGGCCTAGAGAGGGCAAAAAGGAGATAGTGTGGAGGGAGATTATATAGGTCCACCTCCCCACCCTTTGTACTCACTTTTGATGTGACATCTAATCCTATCTACTCCCACCGCGTTCCTCCTACGTGCTACCAGGGTGTTGCCTACACTTTCTCTCTCTATCTCTCTTCCCCTCACCCCTTTTCTCTCTCTTCCTCTCCCTCTACCCCTTTCCCTCTCTCTCTCTCTCTCCTCCTTCCTGTCCCCTATCCTCTTCCCCTTTTCTGTCATCTCTAGCCCTTCACCAAATCTGACCCTGCCCCCTTCATTGCACAAGTTTAATGAGGTAAATATGGTTAGCAACAACCTTGGTTGTATGATTGTATCTTCTTGATGAGGCTTAGGTGTTGTTTGTAGCAAGTGGCAATGTCGATTCCTTCTGTTGTGGAGAGTGAAAGCTGCTCCGTTGTTTTGTCACGCGTTTCTTGAAGACTATTGTCACGCGTTTCTTGAAGACTAAATATTGTCGCGCAGGTGGCACTTTTGTTGTTGAGGAAGGGAATTTCAAGGTTGGCATGCATTGGTTTCCTTGGCTAAAGTCCACTTGGTCGAGCAACCATGTGCACTCAGATTTCAGGACGACGAAGTCTACCTTGATGTGTTTTTCCTCAATCTTTTCCAAACAAAAATAGTCCTAAGGGGTCATGCACACGTGACAACACTGTGTAAACCAGTCCATGTGATTTGATGTTCGATATATCGAACACAAGGGAGTCCATAGATAGGCCTTGTGAACGATGAATTGTCCGAGTAGATGCTAGTTGGACAAGGAATTGTCTCCGACACACAATGTTGAGATCCTTTTTGCCACTCTAGAACTCACGAGTGATTTAGAGGATGGGAATCCATGAAGAAGGTGTGTCACGCCTATGCTTTTGGCAAGAAACTCCACCCAAAGAACTGGTGGCTTGTATTATGTGTTTGTATTCCATTTACACCATTGACCATGCCTTGCCAATGTCAAGATTTCCCCTTAAAAAATCAACAAGCATTCTTAGCTCCAGTCAGAGTTCCAGATGTGGTATGCCCGTGTGTTTGGCATTTGGTATGGAGATTGTCTTGCTGCATGTGTTGTGCTGCACGTCTTTCCTTTTGATGTGTGGATCTTTATCAAAGATGTTGAAGACCTCATCATTGTGCTTATCTTCGCTAGTGTTGATGTAGAATAGATGAGGCACCATGTGCTTCTGTGGAGCTCACGAACATACAAATCGTTTAATGTTGAAATGTGTGACTTTGAATGTGCACCCACACAAATTCTATTTAGAAGATCGATGAATATCTTGTTGTTTTGGTGCATTGGTTGTAACAACTCATAATAACACACTTGGGATCTCCACAAAGACGATAGCATTGCCGAGCTTCTTGAGCATTCTTGGAAAATCTAAGCATCTTTGGTGGGGCTTGCTTGGGAAAAGGTCACCACATAGGAGGACAACTAAGCCTCCAAATGGCTCGAGAAGATTGTGCTTTATCTCGCACATGCGCATGTTCACAACAACAATGTTGTTTTGACCCACGCTATTATATTGTGTAAAAAGAGTTTGAAGTTTTTTTATTGAAAAGTTTGTGTAGTTAGAATTTAGTAGCGAAAAATGGAGGGAAAAATGAATTATTGTTCCTCCAATGATGTGTGACATCTTGCCAGTGTATGCAAGCATGAGTGCTCTTGTTAGCTCGATGTCCGTAGTGTGCTTGTGCGAATACAAAACCCAACAACATCTTACAAGGAGCAGTAGCATGAGCGTTTTACCCATCCTTGCATTTCCAATCAAGTTTATGTCAACTGTGATGTATTGATCCATGAATTGTTCTATTTCCTTGTTAGATGATCTTCCCAAAGTTGATGCATTGTCAACCCATAGCAAACCATGGTCATGTTAACTACCTCTATTTTGGAACTTTGTGACAAAGAAGAAGTCAGCAATGGTGCCCAAAGCAGTGTTGTCACACTTTTTGAATGTCTTGATGGCCTTAAATTTGTGGATGTAGTAGCGTGTAGGTGTGATAGGATCTGACTGAATGAGTTCACGTATGGCAACTAGACATTTCTGGGGTCTCTGAGTTCTTTATTTCTCGTAATGCTTGCAAGCATTCTACAAGTGGGTTGCACAATCTTTCGGCTGTAGAGAAAGTAACGAAGAACGTTGGCAGCCCCAATTATCTGATCATAGTAAAGAGGTTCCTTTTGAGTCGCTACTTGTAGTTGGCTAATGTGTGCAAGCAGGTTTAGTCTCAATATCCAAATTGTGAATGAAGAATTTTCTCAATGTTTGTGTCTAACAGTGCATCTCTGACTTGGATTGAGGCATCTTTAAGCCAGCCCTTCCTCATACACACCCAAGTGGATGAAAGTGGCAAAGTACCATTTTCATTGTCTTGAAGAACAAGCTTTCTATCGATAGTGCAAATTTTCTATCTTTAGTTGTTAACTCCCACTGGTAACTAGTTCTTGGAGGTACATTATATCTTCGTGGGTGGCCATACACCAGTGTTGGAAATGACCACTCTCCAATGTCCTTGAACAGCTCAAAGGAGAGAAACCTTCTAAAGGTGCAACTTGCAATGTTTTGTCCTCATAGTCAACTACTTGCTAGCTTGTGCATATACCATGCACTAAGGTGTCTGCCTCTAATTGGTCTTCTGTCAAACCCTCTCTCTCTTGTTCTGACATAGGTCCATTTTTGCACCTTCGAGGTTTGCAAGGCGAGAATGTGTTGTTTCCATAGAGGATTTATTTGGACTTTGTTATCTTTGTAAAGGAGGCTATCAAGCAACTGATGGAGTCCATGCAATGTAATGGTGCAACGAACTAGGCCACTCATGTAGTTGTGCATGTACTCGAACTCTGCAATCATGACTGTTACGTTATCAAAAAGGAAGCATGGTAGCACGCATTGCGTTGTATATAGATGTTCGCAAAAACACTCACAACGCCTCCTCACAAGCTAATTAACCCTCATATGTTAGTTCACATATTTGCGCAAATGGTATTCTATTGATAGTAGTCGTCCTTCCAACATGTTGAGTGGAGTCCCCAATGTTCTAGGGAGAGTGGCCAATCCCAAGGCTAGAGAGCTTTTCATTTTGTGGGGCAAAGTAAGAGATCAGAATGCACAAATTTTGTTAGACCCAGATGCAATATATAACTTCATCTCACATGATCCCACCTTGCAACTAGGGAAAAATCTCTTAACAGGTCCTACCACACAGAGGGCCACAATGGATTTAGAGCAACCCATTTTGAAATCTTCCCTCTCACAGGTAACCATTTGTGAACAATGTCAATGACAAGAAATTCGAGCAAGAGGAATGGCTTCTCTCTACTTGCTACTACTCCCCCCCTACCCCTTCCCTCGCTTCATCTCCCCCTTTCCATCTCTGTGCCCCGCTCTCTACCCGTTGCTCTCCCTCACCTCAGGTGTGTCTCCCCATAGCCTCATGGGTGACTTAGCTCCCGTCCTTGGTGCATTGTCCTCACCCGCAAACCCTCAAGAGTTTGTGGTCACTCCTCACACTATGCAAGACATTCGGGAGGGGCTCAGTCACCCTCGGGATCCTCTAGTGTGGTTTAGCATCATCTGCCTGGATCACGGCTAGCTGTGAGTATATGGTGAAGACTCCCAATAGGGCGGTTTTCCCCTTCATGATGGCTTCAGTGGTAGCTCCTTCCTTGACTGCAATAGGGGCCGAGTGCCATTGCCATTGTTCCAAGCCTTGGGAAGGCCTGGTTTAAAGACGTTTCTTTCCATCTTTGGGTGTTCCTTTGAAGGTGTTTTGTGGAGTTTCAAGACATTCTTTTCTTGTGCTATCCTACTTAGTCATGTACCTGCCATTGGGAGCAACCCTCAGTTAGCCTCCTCCTTTGGGTTTGTTGTGGATTTCCCTTTTTATGGGAGTTTTTTGGCAGTAGGTTTCTGAGGGCCTGTGCCCTTTTCCGCTTCCTGAGAGATCTCTTTTTGCTACCCCTTTTCAAGCAACCTCTGAGGGTCTAGATAGTGACCATTGGTGTGGCTAGAGGGGCTCACATGGTAGCACCCTCGACTCCCCAAGCTATTAACATTCTTCTCTCTCTACAAGACAAGCACTAGGTGAAGAAAGTAGTTCAGTCACTTCAAGACAAAGCACATGTGGACAGGATAGTTGGCCTTATGCCAACAAGGAGCCAAGTACGTGATTGGTTCTAGGCAAGCTTGGCAATGGATGGATACCATATTCAGGAGGTTACTACCTATGGGAGAAAGGTCTTCCTTCTCCATTTGACCTCACTTGATAGCACCTGGTCGAAGCAGCTCTAGCATGGAGCCCCTTCTTACTAGGCTCGTATCTTGTCTACCCCATCCCTTGGTATTACAAGTTTGCAGTGGATGACGTGGATGTGACTCACCATGTGCCTTACTTCCCGATGACTCTTTGTTTTTTGGGGCTCTTGAAGGAGTATAGACCCATCCTCCAATCCATAGAGAGAGCCTTTGGCATGGTGGTGGAGCCACCCCCTCAGATGACAACAAGAATGGTAGTTGACGATGGAGTCCCTCCACTCAAACTGATGGTTGTGTTCCCAAAGACTCTTTTAGAGGAGATCTCTCTAGAGACCTTGGATGGTTGTGAATTCAAACAAAACATTGAGATCTCAGGGTTTCCAGGCCAGTGCTTACAGTGTAGGGAGATGGGACACTTGGCTCGTGACTGAAAGAGGGGTCTAGGCAAGGATCCCTCATAGCTGCATTAAGAGAGGAGGGAAAACTCACCCAGGAAGAGTGTATAAGATGCTAGGACAGCGGATGAAATCTTAGACACCCTAGCTAGAGCCTTTTAGAGGGGCCTAGACTAGGGTGAAGTGCAAAAATGCCAACAAGACTACCGTAAAGAACCACAAATGACATGCTAGACTTTGAGAGTGTATGAGGCCAGAGCAAGAGGCACCTCCCTAGTCTCGAGGGGGAAGCAAGAAGAGGATGACTCAGTGGACCCCTCTCCCATGCACCAGAGGATGACACTCTCTTTCGACATTCAAAAAGATCCACTAGTGATGATAGGGGTGTAGAGAACCCAAGGGTCGACCTAGCAGCAGTAGGATATGGGGGGTCCCTCAGCCTCAATGGCCACTGCTCCAATTGCCCCCTCCCCCATCTCCCCGTCGGTCATGCCAATTCTTCCTTGGTCATCCCTACCCCCTTGCACCCTTTTCCCCTTCTTCACCTTCCTGCCCTCTGGCCACCCCCCAGCTTTTTTTGCCCTCAATACCTGACCCTCGTTAGCTCTCCAACTCGTTCTTCTCCTTCTCATACTACTACAGTGTTGGTTGCTTCGTTCTCGTCCTCTCGCCCCCCCTACTCCTAGCTTTCGAGCAAGGGTGTGGTGGATCCCACCCCTCCCTCTCAGGTTGCGGCCTCCTTGCCACAGCCACAGTCCTCCCCTCATCAATAGGATACTGCTTCCTTACAGAAGGCCTCCTCAGGAAGTCGGTTTTCTCAACTTCTAGGATGGAAGCCCCACTCTAGGCAACCCTTGTCGAGGGAATTTTGGAGGATCAAACCATGGAACTACCTAGAGATACCAAACGAGTATCCCCTTGCCATGGAGATGATCATTATGATTTTTCAACCCCATAAAGGGGGCTCAATTGGGGTGATAGGCTCTCACACTCATCCCTTTTGGGGGTTCAACTTTGCCTCCATAGGAAAGACGTGGGCCCCCACTATGTTTGATTGTATGATGAATGACCAGATGTACCGCATGATGGAGGAGTGGATGGGCCCTCAAGGGATTAACATTTGGCTCAACCTTGGTGATACTGCTACTTTTTAGCTTGGTTTCTCCATGGAGAGACTGAGCATAGGCTTTGCAATGGATGGAATCTACTTGGGACTACATTGTACATAAGTCACACATGTCTCACTCCACCAGTGTGCAACCAAGTTGGGGATAGATTTCCCTTTATGATGCAATGGACCCTCAAGATAGGCATGGAACCTATCATCCCTTTAGTATGGCAAGGCATAGATGCAGACTACTCCCATTCCAAGCCCCCTTCAAAATCATAAAAGTCCAACGTGTGGCTCCCTCCTAGTTATAAGCAAGCCTTGTTCTCCCAAGCCTCTTCTCCATGAGCTGGGCTGTAGCGAGATGGAACATGCATGGGCTCCACGAGCAAGCATATCACTAGCCTCAGTGCCTAATACTCCACAAGGAGTATCAGGTACCTCAGTCCTCCACACGAGCTCCACAACCGGGCACATTAGTACCTGATACTTCGCTAGGAGCTATAGAAAGCAGTGGTAGGATGGGCAATGGACTTTCTTTTGATTGAGGAGCATATGCTTTTAGCAGCAAATATTAGTCGCATTGGTACTATCTCCTTCTAGGAAGAGGTCCATAGGCGTGCTCCCCTATGGTAGGTAGAAGTGTTGGTCCTTGAGTTAAGGCCAACCAAGGAGCTTACCAATACAAGAGCAAGCACGATACCTATAGGTGGTGTCAAAGCATCTCGTTGGTTAACTCTCATGGAAAGCAGTCATAGGTGGTGCGACCTTAATTAGATTTTTAATGGTGAGCACCAGTAGCAGAAAGTGGTGATGCCATCCTTGAAGCAAATTAAGGGCGATGGACTAATGGTGAGTAGTGGTACAGCAAGCGGAGCATGCCAACTTTAGAAGGCAATTTTGCAGTAGTTTAGGAAATAACGTTCTAAAAGGGAGAAGGGAAGAGAGAGTGACATTGTGTTTGCACACTCTCTCTCTCACTTGGCTTGCTAGGTTAGGAATCTTGTTACTAAGTATGCATTGCGAGACGAGGCGGTCTTGGTTGTATCATCTTTCTACAATAAACAAGTGTGAATTATTTTATATTCATCTATGTTGTGTATATTCGGTGTGGTGTTAAGTCCTAACTGTTAATAACTTGGTTCTCTCACCATCATACGGTTTTCTTGTTGCAAATTGTTTCTTCACTCAGAGCACACACAAATAGCACTTAGTGGATTGCAAGAGTGAGCATCTTCACTCGAGCAGTGCATTAGATTGGGTTGTTTATGAGCATTGGTGAGCTAACCTATCGAGAGTGAGAAAACCAAAGCGTCAACATTTGATGATCTTGATGGGGAGCAGTCAAGTGAATTTGCAAGTTGACGTGTTGTTAGTAGGGGAATTGAAAGGATTGAGCTAGCAGCCTAAAATTGAGTGGTCATTGAGAGGTTCATGTTGTCCAGTTATGAGTTGAAACACTTGCTGGGTATTGTGAGCTATTACAAGAAACTTATTCGAGTAGCTCTAGACAAGGGGCATAGTCTAGTGTTGTGTTTGAATATCAAAGTGTGGAATATACAAAGTATTCAAATAGCTAATAGGCTACTTTCTGACAGCCAATGGTGGTTGACACAAACTCAAAAAGAAGAAGATATGCGACCAGGCATGAAGGGTTCCTGATTTAAAGGAATTGGCTACATCCTACCATGAGAACTAGTGTGGTCTCAGAACCAGAGTTCAATGCCCAAAGGAGACTGGTAGAAGCATCGACTGCCAAATAGGAGTGTAGAGTGCCATTAGGGAGACTCATTCATGCTTCTATGCAAAATTAGAAGGATGAACCACTGATATTGGCCCGAGGCATTCAAAAGACTTGCAAATGAAGGCCCTTCATGGCAAGTGGAGATTGAGCATTCTTCTATAGAAAGTATGGACTTTGCACGATTGGACATTTCCTCTCTGGTTCATCAAGATGAGCATGAGGATCATGCCAATGAAGACCTCCTTAATACTTGACCAATATTTCAAAAGAATCCCATCGAAAAAGGCATTATCAAAAAAGACCAACCACCACAGATGGCCAAAGAATTAATAGACAAGAACAACAGCATGCTTCTGATGGAGAAAGATGCTACCAAGTATCAAAAGGGTAAACGTGGAACAGTTAAGGCAAATTTTCCCGAGTTCCTATAGACACAAATAGAATTCCTATGTGGCATACTGGTGTAGATCGACTTGCACCTCTAAGACTTGAAAATCTTCCTATGGACCAATTGCAAGTTGGTCAGCAGCAACGACCTCATACACATGAAGGCGGGTATGACAGATGGAGGTCTTGAACTCCTGATCTCCCAAGTGGATGACTATTCACTCAGGATATGAAGCAAACCAAGTGGAAGCACCTCTAGAATGAGTAGAGAAGTCTAAGGCAAATTCCAACATCAAGGTAAAATTTCAAAACTTTAAGGGTACTGATGATGAAGACCCATATAGTCATCTTCAAAGATTCTTGTGGGTTTTCCATATAAATGGTGCCACAACAGATGAAGAATACATGGATAATTTCTGATGTACTATAATCAAGAATGCATAGAGGTGGTTCATTAACCCATTTCCAATTGGATATTTTCTTGATTGGTATCTCTGTTAGAAGCATTCCTATGGTGGTTCAGACAAGAAATCAATGAAGAAGATGTTCACACCAAGCTCAGCAAGCTAAAACAAAACAAGGAGGAGGCCATCCAAGACTTTGTACTTAGGATGCGAGCTCTTATCAATCAATTGACTACTGTGCTAGATGACAAGTCTATGAGAGCTTGGTTGATTATGGGATGCACACAAGTGGACTTGCATAAGCCAAAAATAGTCAATCGAACTAAGATATACAAAGAGGTACTTGACCAAGCTATCGCTCTTGAAAAGAGTAAAGGCAAAGAAGAAAGATGCTGATAGTAATACTAAAGAAACATCGACAAAGAAAGATAAGCTCAAGACCGAACTAAAGAAGGCATTGAAGGAATTAGGTATTCAAGAGAAACCAGGCAGTATAAGTGTTTTAAGATGCAATCACAAAGGAATCTACAGACATCTGACCAGGATATGGCTTGTGTTGCTAATGCTCTTGGTAACACTTAGAGCAAGACTGCAAAATGAAGTACTACAACACTTGCACCAAGTTTGGGCATGATGACTTGGAATGTTGGTTCAATGGTAAAAATTGCCAAGTATCAGTGACCTAGGTGACCACACATGCTTGGCCTACCAGTGCAAACTATTGTGCCTCAAGTAGAAAGATAAGTCTAAGGATAGCAAAAGGAGAAGACAAATCCATCCAAGATCAAATGTTTTTGCTGTGGAGAGAATCATTTCCGTTCGGACTCTGGCTGAACATTTGAAGTTCCTCAAAGCTAATATGGAACAGAAAGAAGTGGATCTGAAACACCGAGCAGTTGTAGCTGAGTTACTAGATGCAATGGATGCCCAAGTGGGTACCAGATCAAGGTCCAGTTGCAACTTCTATAGATACTGGTCCCTCAGACAAAGATATCAGTTGAAAGGCACAAAAGAAATTTGATGCTAAACTTGCCAAAGGTTTGAACGGCAAAGCACCAACAGTGGAGATGTCATCTAAGCAGTCTCAGCTATCCATCACTGAACTAGATGAATCTTCAAAATCTAAGAAACTAAGTGCACCAAAACCGAGCACTCCATCAAATTCTAGCACAGAGTTAGCCCGAGTATGGGAAATATTCAGGATTATGAAAATCAGTCTGACATTTATTGAATTGATGCGGATAGCTCCGTATTGCCATGATTCTTCACTCAGCAGATAAGGAATGTGTAGAGCAACCAAGGGAGGTTGACTCTTTAGTCACCATACCTGTCATTAACACTCTAGTAGTCGATGAAGAAGTACCAGTGATCACCATCAAAGTCAAAAAACAGACCATACCAATCGTAATAGTAGATGGTGGTTCATGAGTAAATATTATCTTTGAAGATATTGCCAAGCAGCTAAAGTTTAAGACATTCAAGCCATCTCATTTCCGAGTACGATGTGATTGATCAATGACTAGTTGACCGAAAAGGTATGCTATAGGATGTTGTTATTTTTGTGGGTGGCATTTATTACATAGTTAGTTTTATCGTGATTGCCATGGAACAACATGCCTATCCTATTTTGTTGGGATGACCTTGGCTTAAAAATGCAAGGGTACTACACGATTGGGGTTCAGAAGAAATGATCATCAAAACTAATAGTCAAGACGCTTGCATTCCTACAAATCCTCGGAAGGTTTCAAGCAGTTATCGCCCTAAGGATTTGGAAGTTATAGACCCATTTCCTCAAGATGTACAGTCATGCTTGATGGAACTACAAATACTTTATGTTGGTGATATTTATATTTTCCAAGTGACTGCTAACATCAAATAGAAACTGAAGGCCAAGAAAATTGGTAAACAAAAAGATTTATTTCCAAGCAACTTCACTCAAGATATTGAAGGAGAAAGAGAGCTAGCCGAGACACCAGTAAGCATTACATGCCTTGGAACTGAATAGTTGGTGCAAAAACCAAACAAAGAACTCAACCTTGGAACGGAATACAGACCTACAATAGTGGTGGCAAGTGCCAATTTATCGTTCAAGCAACTCAAAGTTGTCAAATAACTGTTCACTAGGTATAAGGATGCTTTTGCTTGGAACTATACTGACCTTCAGGGAGTTCCTCTGAGTCGTGTGAACATAGAATACCTTTGGTTCTAGATGCTAAACCAACTCAACATCAAAGGTACAGGGTGAATCCAAATTGCGCAAAGCAAGTAAAATCTGAGTTAGATCAACTTCTCCGTGTTGGGTTTATTTATGCTATTGACTATAGTGATTGACTATTTCCCATTGTGGTGGTGCCAAAGAAAAATGATAACCTGTGAGTATGCATGGATTACCAGAAGCTGAATGCACAAACTGTCCCTGACCCATTTCCAATACCTTTCCTAGATGGAATCTTGGATCAAGTTGCAAGCCATGAGATGTACTCATTTATGGATGGTTACAATGGCTACAATCAAATTACTATTGCTCCAAAAGATCATTGTAAAACTGCCTTTATTACAGAATGGGGTGCTTATGCAACCCGAGTGATGCCTTTTGGTTTGACAAATGCACCATCAACTTTCAAAAGTTTATGGTAGAGACTTTTAGGGACTAGAATTCCTGGCCATTTATTTGGATGATTTCTATGTCTATTCTTCTGATAAAGATCATCTCTGTTTCTTAAAAAGGTATGTCAGAGATGTAGACAAGCTGGTATTGCACTCAATCCAGCTAAGAGTGTGTTCTATGTTTGAGTTGGTATTTTGCTCGGGCATGTTATTTCACAAGATGGTATACACACTAAGCCCGGTAAAATTCATGCTATTCAACAAATGCCAGAGCCTGAGAATCTAACTCAATTGCAATGTTTTGTGGCTTTCATCAGTTTTTACAGTGTTTTATTAAATATTTTGCCAAGATTGCAACTCCATTGTATGAATCGACTTAAAAGGATGCCAAGTTATTCAGCGTGCAAAAATTTAAGACATTATTTACTCGGCAACCCTTTTGTTTTCTATGTTGATCACTAGGCTTTGCTTTATTCGATAAAAATGATTGTCACTAAAGGACACCGATTCTTCTTTTATAGGAGTTCAACTTTATGATTATTCATAAGCTTGGGAAATCTCATCTAGGAGCTGATTGTTTGTGTAGGCTACTTGCACCGGAAGATACTCAAGGAGTCATTACTGAACTTCTAGCTGCCAAGCTCTTTGAAGTAGATTACTATGAGCATGAGTATGCCCAGTTGATGGATCGTTTACCTAATAGCACATTTGTTGACAGTATGCCACAAAACAAGCACATGCAATTAGCCTTGAAGGCTTGGAAATTCACTTTAATTGGTGGACATCTCTACCATCAGTGTGCAAATGGTGTTCTTTGTCGTTGGGTCATATATGCCACATGAGCGAGCATAGTTCTGTAAGAAGCTCACTCTGGTTCATCTAGTGGACGTTTTTGGGGAGAGTTAACCACCAAAAAAGTCTTACAAGCAGGTTTACACTAAGAAACCTTGTTTAAGGACACTCATACTAAGTGTATGTAGTGTGATGTATACCAACATACTGGATGTCTATTGCTAAACTAGTCTATGCCATTACAACCTAATTGTCCTTCGAAAGCCTTCCAAAGATCGGGTTTGAATTTTGTTGGTCCTTCTAAACCTACCAGGTTCACCTAGAATAAATATCTCATAGTGGCAACCAACTATGCTACTAAGTGGGTAGAACTTAATGCACTTTGTGATAACTTGGCTTAGAGCACTACCAAGTTTGTCTTTGAAAATATTATTTGTAGATATGGATGCCCCATATAGCTTGCTCACATTTTCTGAATGAAGTTATGTAGTTGTTGAAGAATGAAGTCAAGATTATGCATACATTTTAAACAATTTATTATGCTCATGGTGATGGTGAAGCTGAATCAACCAATAAGACACTCAAGTTAATCTTGACTAAGATAGTGCAGTCATAGAAGAGCGATTGGGATGTTAAACTTCATGCTGCGCTTTGGGCTTACTGAACTGCCTATAAAGTCCCTACTAATCTAACACCTTTCCAAATGGCTTTTGGATTGGAAGCTATTTTCAACAATTTATTATGCTCATGGTGATGGTGAAGCTGAATCAACCAATAAGACACTCAAGTTAATCTTGACTAAGATAGTGCAATCATAGAAAAGCGATTGGGATGTTAAACTTCATGCGGCACTTTGGGCTTACCGAACTGCCTATAAAGTCCCTACTAATCTAACACCTTTCCAAATGGCTTTTGGATTGGAAGCTGTAGTTGGAATTTATTGTTCCCAGTCTTTGAGTGGCTACAGAACATCACTTAGATGAATCTCGAGGCAATCAAGGGACGATTGCATCAGCTAAGCCACCTGGATGAACTACACCTCCAAGCAGGTTGGTCACAATAGGTGATCCAGTGTAGAAGGAAAGCATGGCATGATAGGCACATTGTGCCTAAGCACGTGGAAAAAGGTATGCTCATATTGTTCTATAATGCCAAGCTGGGACCTCTTAAAACAAATTTCAAAACTTGGATGGAATGGGCCATACAGGTTGAGTGAAATCTATTCCAATGGGATCATGGTACAGCTTGAGGATTTGCAAGGAAATGTGTTCCTGGAGTTGTATAATGGGAGCAAAGTAAAGCCTTACCAAGCAGTAGGTTCCTTGGTTTCAATCGGTTGAAAATGCCTTGGTTGATTGTGTGCCAACACGAATGCTAGTCAACTATTTTGTGACAGTAGAAGGGATGCGCTGCATGCAACCACGTGGTAGTTTGAACATTATGGGAGCGTTCATCTTGGATTATATATCCAAGAAGGGGGTCTTAAACTAAATCATGCAGCCATTTAATTGACAAGATGTCTATTTTTAGCTTCATTTTCATCTACAATTAACTCTGGCTTTCCATCGTCTTCGTCACTTGCTCTTTATCTCCCTTGCTATCAACTTGCCTTCATCTTGCTCTCATCATTTTTGTTGCCACTTTCATCTATTACATCCTACATTGTGCTAGTGATTATGGAAGAACACAGGGCATACAACGATTGTCTGAAAAATGCAGCACCTTCTCGTGTCTCACCTCCACATCCAATCATGGATTTTAGCAACGACGACATTGTCAGAGGCATTCTTAGGAGCAACAAACTCCTGAAATTCATAACAATGAATATCACAGTGTCGACATTCAAGATATACACATCTGCATAAGCTCTGGTCTGTTGGAAGTAGTATTTCAGGTGAGGACTCTAGCAACTCCAAGTCCGTTAGCAACAAACAAATGATACGATGCTTACTTCGATGATGGCAGCTACTCGTCTTCACAAGGGTACTTGACCAGGAAGGCGTTTGACAAAGGCCTCCGAGTAGTCTGCAGGTTCCTCTCAGATTTTGTCGGATTGAAGAAGTGTGGGATACGTGCCATGATGATATGTGGCTTGGATTGTCGCAGCGGTAGAGGATGGCCACGAAGTAGATTGGTTCTCCACCTTTGAGAAGACATTTGAATCACAACTAAAAGTCATTAGAAAAGGCTAGACCCATTGCAAGCTCGGTTCCCATTTGTGTATGTTGCATCACAGACTCACATCCGATGAGGTGCAGTGGCCCAATTCTATTCTCACAGCATTGGAGTAGGATCATTTGGAGCCAAGGAGGACAGCAAACAACATTCTGAGGAACAGGGCTCCGAGGATCATAGTGACCATAGCGGGTAGAGGACTTTGGAGGGGTATCTAAGTTAGGGACAAATGCTGACAAGATAGTCACAAATGAGGTGGGCACTAAGCAACACAAGCAAGAAGCACCTATAGGTGACAAGGCCACCATCCAGCAACACCAGGAGACGCTGACCGAGCAACAGGAGAAGCCCGAGTAGAGGGAGCCGAAAATTGGTGTAGTAACGGTGTGACAGCTCCAACCAGCACAATCACACTCCCTACACCCCTTATGGCTCTAACCCCTCTCAAGCCGTTCCCATGCAATCCTCTGTAAATGCAAGATGATCATTGTGATGGGAATGCCACCGAGTCGTTGTGACAGATTCGGAGGGAGAATATGGTTCATGGTGCTTAGGCCCTAGATTACCTGGCTAACCACACTGGCTCCCTCCCCTAGTATTGGACCATAACTTATTTCTTCACGCACAGTATTGGGAGGATCTGACACGATTCTTTGTGGCACGCACTGCTAATCTGAGGTAGTCATAGGTTGATCTCACTACAGGGTGAGACAATATGCAGGAGCAGCTCAACAGCATGAATATTATCTATGACAAGCTGGTGGAAAATCACTCCCTAATGTGCAAAATCATACCGAGATGTAGACAGACCATGGCAATTTGAAGTGTGAAGTGGACAGACTGTGTTCCATTAATGACAGGTCTTAGGATGATAAGGTTAACCTAGCAGCAGCCAACCTCCAACTACAAATTGCACTGGAGGACGTGCAAAAGACGAGAACAGACCCGAAGGTTCTCCAGGCAGCACAGGAAGAGGTAGAGACTCTGCCGAGTAGAGAATCCCAGGCTTTGGCAAGCATTAGAAGAGGCTAAGAGCCTAAGGGGGGAAAATGCTTGCCTCAAGGGGAAGCTTGAGAATTATGCTCAACTCCAGTCCTTAATTCGGCTACTCCAGGCCCCGACAACCATCCACCCAAATTGCCTCAAAAACAGGAGCCAAACAATGATGACTCGGCTGTGCAGGAAATACTAGCATGCACCACTTGTCACAATCTGCTTCCCAGGCAGGTCCCTCAAAGTAGAGGCCTGTAGATAATTCCAACACTTTAGACACTTCCAAGATAGTAGAATTTGTGACTACACATGCTCTTCTAATGTTGGATCCCAGGGCCGAGCACAATCTGAGTTGTGAAAAGAAGTACCCATACCTTTTTTACAGAGGCGGGAGTTCAAGTGTCCCTTTTGGTGGAGCACAGTTTTGAGGTGGGAACGCAAACATCACCTGAGTGGGTTCTCCAAACCAAGCCCATTTTATCGGGACAAGATCTCCCAATTTCCATGCCAATACCCCAAGTTCTGCATCGAGTACCCAACCACAAGCTTCTACATGTCCACTACAGGGTTTGGCAACACATTGAACAGGTTGATATACCCCTGCTCCACCACAACCTCTCCACTAGGGCATATTAGGGCCGGTCACACCCAAAGTTTCAGTATACGACTATGCCATACGTACCTTTGATTTTTTTGTGTAGGATTGAGTAGCGTGCCAGCACAATGTTTTCAAGGCTAAACAATGCCTTATTGATCTCTGATCTCCCTAAGCCCTCTATGTAGGAGTTACCCCACCACTACTATCCAAAGATGCAACGGGAGCTACAGGAACTCATTACTAGCCACACCAGACTTCCACGTAGCCAAGTTTCTCCTTCATTCACAGCATCATCATGATGGACTCTTAGAGAGGCTAAATAGGTCTTATGTGGGGGATTGGGCGATGCACAGGGGAGGAGCCATTGGCATTTTGGATGGCACAATGATGTCAGACCATTCCCCGACTATTTCACATTTAGAGTAGCCACGACAGGCTCCCCAAAGGAGGATCTGCATCCTTGTGTCCTTATTATAAGAGCAGGAGGTACAGGAGGTAGTGGAAGAGTTTTGGAGTCTCAGTCAATTATCGGCTCAGATGGAGGATGGGCCGTCTGGGTAGCAGAGGCAATCTAGACGAGCAGTGAGGAGTTGCAGACTCAGGCGCTGCACCACCGCCACCTCCTTTAGGCATGTAAGAGAGCTTTGGGATGGGACTTGGCCTTCTTTGAGTGTCTCAAAGAGCAGGACCCACGATCACTGTGGCTAGTATACAGATATAAGTGCGCATGGCTAGGCCTCAAGGACACGGAGTTCCATCATGCGGTGTTCCCCTACCATTCTTCTAGATCTTGTTAAGTGTAGCAGGGTCATAGGTTGACTAGGCAATTCTTTTAGGCCATAAGACCTAGGTTAGCGGGGACATAGCTGTGAGAGGCACAAATGGTCACATGCATTTGGACCTTAAAGAGATTCTCAAGATGACCATTGAGTTCTATGTGAGTTGTTTCATGTTGAGGAGTCGTCGCCCCTGGTGCTCACAGCCAAGAAGACTATTTGGGGCCATGTCGCAGAGCATGAGAAGATAGCTAGAGATGACTTTCATAAATGAGGAGCTCTCAGAGGCTCTCAAGGCCCTACCCTCATAGAAGTGCCCTGGATAGGAAGGCTTGGACCAACTTTCATTAGATGCTTCTAGGAGCACATCTGCACCACTCTTTGACTAGCTTCTTAAGAGATTTTCAATGCAAACTCGTGCAGCAATCTTTGAGTGGAGGGTGGATATGTGAGTTACATCAGTGGAGGCCGATCACTTTACTGAACATAGCATACAAGATTCTAGCCAAGGAGGAACCAAGGTCTTGAGTCTGACTACGGCCCCATCTTGTCGACATCATCCATGACATACAAACGTTTGTTCAAGAATGTAGTATCCTAGGCAACATCCTCCTCTTGGATTTTTAGAAGTCATACGATAGGCTGGAGTGGTCCCTCCTAGAGGGCACCATGTAGCATTTAGATTTTTTAGACAGGTGGAATAAAGGGGTCTTGGCCTTGTACACAAGTAGCTCCAGTCAGATGCTTTCGATGGCCATTACTCTCTCTCTCTCTCTCTCTCTCTCTCTCTCTCTCTCTCTCTCTCTCTCGCTTTTTTGTGTACTTTGTCCCATAGGCCTGTGAGGCCTCCCGTGGACGTTAATCTCTCTCTCTCTCTCTCTCTCTCTCTCTCTCTCTCTCGCTCGCTCGCTTTTTTGTGTACTTTGTCCCATAGGCCTGTGAGGCCTCCCGTGGACGTTAATCTCTCTCTCTCTCTCTCTCTCTCTCTCTCTTTCTCTCTCTCTCTCTCTTCTACTCAGTTTGACAAGGCTACCCAGTTGCTTCCTTCCTCTTTCTTTTTATAGCAGAGGCGTTGGGAAACTTCTTGCACTCTCAAGCTATGGGCCTTATAGAGATGAGGCTATCAATGCATTAGTAGGAAGAGCTACTGGACTTAGAGTTTGCAGGTAACATACCACTTTATGTGGAGAGTTCTACGCAACAAGCCTTGAGGCAGTCATGGAGGCTCTAGCCACCTATTATGCAACATCTAGGGCTAGGATCAGCTGGGCCAAAAATTAGTTGGTTTTCTTTAAAAAAAATTTGAGAAGGCCAATGAGGAACGAGATGGGGGGTAGCCTTCGGTTTCAGATAGATCCCACGAGGGAAGACAATGAGATATATTGGATGATCGGTGGGCATAGACATTCTAGTAGAGCAGCACATTACCCTGGTTTTAGAGTGTGTGTGGTGCAAGCTTCTATATTGGAGCTCAACCAAACTCTCATTAGTAGGCAAGGCCTTGGTGGCAAAACAGTTCCTCCTTGCCATAGCCTATACATAGCCTCATATTGGTGTTTCCATAAGGGTTGCATGGGGCAGCTTAGGCGCTTGGTGCGTAACTTCTTATGGGCAGGATTGGTTGATGGCACTCACAACCCTCGAGCTAAGATGACATGGCACAATATGATTATACCACAAGCCTTGGCACCATTGACCCAGAGATGTGGGGGTTAAAGGCCATTGTACCTTAACCCAGATTATGTACAATAATCAAACACATATATATATGGATGACATAGAAGATTAGGGTGTTCTGCACCTACTAAAACTTGTGTGGCTCTCTCTTCTGGCTCTCCCTCTCTCTCTCTCACCTAATTTCGTTTCACTTCCAATGTTAAGATCTCTCAACTGGTATCAGAGCGCGGGTGTTCTAGCTGTGCCCGAGTGTGATCTTGGAGCCCAAATTTTATCGTTGTAGCTCTGTGGGAGGAAGAAGAAGCTTTCTTGGATGACTTTACCTGCATCATGTGTGTTGGAACTTGAGTTTGAAGCAACCATTCGTAGATCTGTCAGTTCTGGTGGAATCATGAGGTCCTAAAACTTTTGTGTCACTCATCATTGACACTCCAGTGGTGTTTACAAATAGGTCTGTTTGCAAAAACGTTTTTTGGTCCATGTGTTGGACCCAGTAATTGGGACCACGATTTCCAAAACCTTTTATTCCATTGCATTCTTGAGGCCTAAAAACCCCTACCTTTCAGCAGCTCTTACATGATTCCATAGAGATTTGGAGAAATTCCGTCTCTCTTAGGCACCGAATCATCTGTTTCTTTGTCAAAAATCCATTCAAATGTTAAAACCTTTGATTTTTGGATTACAGGTCGTAAGGGTTGACTCCCCATTTCCCATTCATCGTCGGTTGAGATTTTGGAGTTCCAGCAGAAGACAGATATTTGCAGATTATCTTGATGAGTCCAATTATGCAGTGGTGCCCATGTTTTGAGGCATCCCAGGTTCTATTTTCACTAGCAGTCATTGCCATGGGGCCGTGATTTCTTGGATATACCTTATGGAGATCACTCTGGTTGTAGTCTGAACCATGTGCGCTCATTCGTGGTTTGCATTGGGTTGCAGTGGATGCTTTACAGGCCATTTGGACGCATTGTGATCCTTGTTGGATGTGCTGATAGGCCCAGATTGCCTTGTGGGATGCCTTATTGTTGATGTTTAGCACACAGATGCTATTTTATGCTAAGGGACAGCTTTGACATATTGCAGTAGATGCACTCATAGTGCTATGATCTCTTGGATGAGATTTGTTGATGCATATGCTCATGGACAACATTTATGCTTGAGGCATTTTGGCACTTATTGGCATTGGGATTGCCATTGTTTTGCCATTGCAGTTGGCATTTTCCTTTGATCCAGATTTGCATATGGATGCATAGTATATGCACATGAGTCAGATGCATTTTGATGCTTTGAGACTTGAGTTTTGGTGACACTATCCTTCATTAAGTTTTTGAGCCTGGTATTTGGTGTGATTTCTCTCTTGCAGGTACTAGCATTTGGGATTTTGCTTCATTTGCATCATGGCATTCTCTTGCATGTCTGAAAAGGAGTTTTTCAACATTAAAAAGTTATTAAAGGAAATAAAAATTACTGCTTTTCTGTCATTTAGACTTTATGAAATTCCTCTCTTTGAAATTAGATTGATAATCGGACTTTCAAACTGTCCCAAACATGCCAAAACTGCTTTCTATTGTCGGACATACTTCCAAACTGTTTGTTGAACTTCTGTTTCTGTTTTTCATGATTCCAGACAAACTTTTCTTTGTGGAAAGAATAGATAAGGGATGTGCTTCTTCAACTGAAGCAAATTAAACCCTTGGCAGGGATTGGAGCTAAGCCTGCAGATATGTCTAAGTATGATTGGAATGCCACTGCTATACAGACAGAGTGAAAAAGACAATACCCCATGGCCCAATGGCACAAAGGATTTGGTCAGCAGCTTTGAGAAAAGTGGCTAGCACCCAACGCATGCAGAGAGACTTCACTAGGGGGATGGTCACATGGCTCACAGAGGGGGGAAGCTTTCTTGATAGAACCTACCACTCCGGCCTTCCCAATTTAGGGCTAGCTTGTGGCTAGGATCAAGGCACATGAGGCAGTTTTCACTAGCCGTGCTTGGCCTGTACTTTTGACAAAGGAAAGTGTGTGGGAGACAGTTTCCAACATCACTACACCGGGAACATTTAGCCATTTGTAGCTTGGTGATGGGAGGCCAGTAGGTCCCTCCAATGGCCTCTCTATTCACCATCTGGCAAGATATCATTTACACCATGCACGCCATTTGTAAGTGTGGGACTTAGGGTTCTAGAGCAACCATAGAAAGGTGGGAGAGTTTTTACAAGGCATGGCCTGCATGCATATTTTTATATCCTCACACTGAGAGATATTCACTAGTCATATAGTCCACCTTCTTAGTTTCTAGCTCCTATTCCACCTATTCCCTAGGTAGTGTGTTGGGTTCTATGGAAACAAGCTAGTTTCTCCAATGAGACAACCAAGCTTCCTTCAATCTTTTCCATGGTCAACACCTTTTGCAAGTTTGTATGGGTGTGGTTTTTCAAACCATTAATAGATGTTTCCATTTCATTGTTAAAAATAATTAAAAATAATAATTTCCACATCAAAATTTTCGATTTTCCTACCTTGCTAGACTTTTAGATTTCTCTTAATTTGGCATGCCACCAACCTGGACTCGCCACAATTTCCACTTCAAATTAAATTCTACCAAAACAATGAAAGGCTAGTCATCAAGCTTCTGTATATTCTTTGTATACTCTTTACATAGAGATCTTTTTGAGGCACGTTCTCCCCATCAACCACTGATTTACTCTCCAATTCAAGGAAGCAATACAATTTGAAGGCCACTCCTCTATGATTCTGCCCAAGATCATGGCCATAACATTCATTTCTTCTTCATTTAATGAGAATTGATCCCATGCAATTTCCTAAATGCTTTCCTCACATCCCAAACTAGTCCCAAGTTCACAGACCTTTCTTGTGCAAGTTTTATGTGATCCGCATATAGGAGAGCTAAACATTTACCCTTGTCAATGGTGGCCATAGCATGAGATGCCCACAGGTCTTCCAAGCATCCACACATCCCGTAGCAAGATCCAACCCCATAATCTTTAAGGAAAACCATGAGTAGATATAGTCACACCAGGACAAGTCTAGCCACAACATAACCCCGCAGCTGCTGCCATTTTCAAAAATCCGCTACAACCACTTGAAAAGTGGAGATAGATTTCAAACCTTGACATCGGGGATACCTAACCCCCTTTCAACTTTGTCACCTGCATCGCATGTGCATCTCTCTCCTTTCCCATCTTCTGCCCATAAAAAGGCGCTCAGTAGCTTTTTGATTTCCAACCAAGGTTGTGCCTAGAGTTCCCAATTCAAGCCACATACACTGTAGTAGCAGCAGCTGCTAGAATGTGTCAAACTACCAAACTCTTCCATTCCACCCCAAGCTCATGCCATGCTAGCCCCTACTTTTTTCCTTGAGGTTGTCCTTGAATCAATTGAACCTTTGCGTGAGGGATAAGTTTGGTCCCAAAGGAGCATCCCAGTAGCAAATTTATTCACCTCATTACACCCATTTAACCAGGGGTTGCCCTTCGAACTGGGAGGCAGACCCTCAAGACAAAAGTTTTATTCCAACTATAGACTGGACCCAATGCCTTGCAAAATTTTCTCAAGGCATCAAAGAGATTGTCCACACACTCCTTCTTTTCCACAGAGAATGCTACAAAATCATCCGCGAACAACTATGCACAAAGTTGGTTGCTCAAAGGCAACATTACACCTTTGATCCTCCCGTGTTCCATTTGCTTCTTGACTAAATTGATCAAGGAAGTGGTACATAGGGAAAAAGGCAAAGGTGCAAATGGACAACCCTAGCAAACCGATCTATATAGATCAAAGCACCCCGCTACACCACTATTCAAACATAATACTACAGAGGCATTTCTAAATAATGCGATGACTTCTTGGATGACCCTGCCCCAAAGATGAGGCACTCTAGAATTGCATGCAAAAAATGCCACCTAAGACTATAGGCTTTGTCCAAATTGAAGCCAAAGAGTAGGCATTTTTTACCAGTAGTGTGGGCATAATCCAAAGCCAGAGACACATTGGAGTTTTTTTCAAAGATATCCCTTGATTTAATGAAGCCAGTTGTTGTGCTTTGATTCTTGAAGACAAAGCCTTAGCAATCGTCTTGTAGGAGGTGTTGAGCATTATTATGGGTCACCATCACCCACATGCATATGATTTTGCCTTTTCGTGAAAAGTTTAACTAGTCATGCATTTATATCTTTTTGTCATTGCACCATTTGCCATGGTCATTGTCTTATTTAATCAGCTCTGAAAAAGTAACATAAACATTTTTTTGTTGGACCATCAACGCCTCGAGATTTATCACATTATCCATGTTATTCACTACATCTAAAAGCCCTTCAACCATATAAACCCTTGCTTTCCGCTTGTCATCTTGAACGAAAGACTTGCATACAATATCCATCGACTCTGATCTGAAGACTTCTACAATGTGCCAAAATTTAGTCTATAACTTACCATCTTTATCCATGATCTGATCTACGGCATCTCTCGTGTGTTTCCTCTTCGTAGCTTGAAAGAATAGTTTAGATGGGCAATCACCAACGCATAGCCGCAATTGCCTGCTCTGAATTTGAGGCTTCTTAGCTTGCTCTCATTCCCTTCCCTACATAGCATCTTCTACTTCAATCAAAAGTAGCCATGATTGGATCTAATTGTGAATGACCAAAGCCTCCCTTCGGGCCCTTCGAGTTTGTAAAAGTAATTCATCCACCTTTAGTGATAATGGGCAAAGGTGAGCATCCCATTTCCTAATTTTGAAACAATGCGTTGAACAACAACATCCCATCTAACATAGGGATCACTAATCCTATTCCTGCTAGCCTTCCAAGTGGCATGAATCATCTGGTAAAACTTTTCACAACAGAGATATTCCTTATTTAGTTTAAAGGGGATGTGAACGGATTTCTTATTCAGTATAAATGGATTTGGCCACTTTTCCTAGAAGAGGAATCTTTCACAAAATAGGTACATGATTTGACACCAGCTCACTTCACATCCACCAACCCTCATCAGAGTAGTAGAATCAATTTATTCTACTTGCTCTAAACTCTTCCCAACACTCTAAGCCCCTCCCAACACTCTAGCTCCCCCTAGACAACAATATGCACAAGTGCGACAGTAGATTTATTCAATTTCCAATCACCTCCATAGATCCATTTTGCCTAGGGGGTCTTTTCACGCTATAAGTTCCAACACTCTTCCCTCTTGATTGAGTAGTTGGGAGTGTAGACACTCACCACCCCAAAAGAAAACTCTATCACTCTATCGCCACTAAACATTCCCCCTATCTCTAAACACCTCTCTTGCGCTCTACAAATGCTTTATAAGCACCATAACCCCCCCCTTCCCTCAAATAGGGCAATTAACAAACACATCAAAACCCAATTGACAAATAGCAAACCACATGCCATCAACTTCACCACACTTGAGTTCTTGAAGGAAAATATGTCACGATTTTTTTTTTTGCAAGATAGACAAGCAACCCTTCTACTTGGTTTTATTGCACGCCTACGAAGGTTCCAAGACATAATAGACACCCCTTGCATTCCTACCCCCCTTATTAGGCACACCATTGGGAAAACACTTTATAAGAAAATGAGATCTGTTATCTTTACCACCACCATTCGAACTCCTGGCAACATCCTTGATACTCTTCGAAGTCTTGCTGGTGGTTTGCTGCATGACATTGGTGGAGCCAACTTCAATGAGCAATTTCTTCTACATCTCCTTCTCCTCAAGCAGACACTTTTTATGATTGGCCTCTAGCATATCCTCTTTATGGGTAGCACCATATTAGGATGAGGTTTCGAACTACTTAAGTCTCTAGGATCTAGGGGACCGTTGGCCATCACTTACCCCTCATTGACCTTCTTTAACCCCTTGCCACCTTTCGCGGGGGACGATTCTCCTCTAACTTCTTGCTTCTCTCTGTACATTTTGAGCCTTCAGCTTTAGCTTTTCCTTTCTTGCCAACAATCTTCCATTGCTTCTCTTTGTTCGAACCTAGGATCGTCACTAGATCTTGGCCGAATGCGTTCCTCTCTTGCTCATGAGCAAGACTTGATGGGGCTTGCTTATCACTTGCATGTGGCAGTACTTCGACAGGATCTCCAACATCCTTGTCATGTGTGCTATCTTTCTTGACTCCAAGCTCCAGTGCCACATTCCGAGCTCTATTTAGAAAATTTCAGGCAAAGTGACGTGATTTCATGCATATGAAGTAGGCATCAAGAAAGGGACCAAAACACACTTGTTGGAGATAAATTTTCCCATTTGCCATGTTGACTTCCATGAGCTCTAGGATATCTTGGGCTCTATCCTAGAAAATCCATGCCTGCTTAGGGTTGAGACCTGCACAAGCAAGACCTTTCCGAGAGAACATGCAATCCTTTTGACAGAGCCCGCACTTGAAAGATTTGGGGAATCAATCCATAATGCACAATCATGAAACACATATTTGTTGATCTAAAAAGAGGGTCCATGATATTGCCAACACCGACATTTAGCAAATAAATAAGAGCGACCTAAAACATCACTATGAAACTGGTCAAATATACAATTGATCAAGAAGACCCCTTTTTCGAGAAACCAGGCAACATAGTTATTAGCAGGGATATCACATTCGTAAGCTATAAATTGCCCGAGCTCAATCATATTCGGAACGCTTTCAGCAAAGAAGAGATACACTCCTTCTCTAGCAACCTTCTGAGCTTGATAACTTCAAGAGGAATCATGTGCCTTTTGCCAATTTCTCGTTAGCCTTTTTCGCGGACTCCCTTGCTCTTCTATGGACTTCAGTTTATGCAATCTAAAGGGCTTCCTCATCTCTAAGCGGGGAGAAGCCTCCTCAAAACTTGAGTTGCATTGCCTTGGCATACGAGGGTGCGTGGGCTTCTCCTTACCCTTCTTTTCAAAAGTTATCTCCTACATGGAACCTTTCCCTTCACAAGACGTCCCTCCCAACCACCTACCTCACTTATGGAACTTGTCTCGACCTCCATGCCCTCCGATTGCACACTACGGCAATGCTTCAGACCTATCCCAACCCCCGATGCATGCCCGCCACCAAACCTAGCACCACCATCAAGCCTCAAAATTTAAAGTTCATTCCTTTCTCGTAGTCCTCTCTAACTTATGACCATTGAAAGAGCATACGATCTAATGATGTGGAGGACCTCAGGGATTGTATATTTTGCCACATGATAGATGCTATTCGAGGAGATTTCAAAACACTATTAGGGCATCCATGACCGCTTGTTTAGTCATGAATTATGTGGTTCCATTTAGGTAGAGGGAAATTTGTAAAATTAGTTCATTTGCAAGGGGCGAGAGACTAATACTAATTAATTCATTAGGGCATCCATGCCCGTTTGTTTAGTCAAGAATTATGTGGTTCCATTTAGGTAGAGGTAAAGTTGTAAAATCAGTTCATTCGTAAGGGGCGAGAGACTAATTAATTTTCAATAAAGTTCGCTTGGGCTGCATATTGTGAAATGCATTTGCACTCAATTAGAAGCCTGTGGTACATAATGGAATTTAAATCAATATGGTAGTAGCCAGTGTTCACAGAAAACATTTTTCTCAATAAGCTGGATGGGATTAAACGTTGAAGTACTTGAGTTAAAAACCTAGTCATAGTCGCAAGAGCTCTTTGGGCCTTGCCTTTGCATGAGTCTTTTCTTTTCATTTATTTTTTTTCTTATTCAAGCTTTTAAAAAAACATTTTTTTCAACAAAGCACAAAAATTGGGTTTCAACTTTTTGAAGTTTTTGGTTTGCCACGTTTCGAGTGGTAGCCTTATTGACGGTGGGTGAGCTTGGCAAAGCGAAAATAATTTCAAATCCTTTTTTTGTGCACTTCTCTAATTTCTACGTTCCCTCTTTCTCTCTTTCTATTTCAAGGCAAGGCCCACTCCCCCCCCTCTCTCTCTTCTCTCTTCTCCTGTTGCACATCCAAGTCCTCTCTCTCTCTCTCTCTCTCTCTCTCTCTCTCTCTCTCTCTCTCTCTCTCCCCCAAGCTGCGCATATGAGGTAGGCCTTATGAATGCTTTATGAGCATTCATCTTGTTTCTTGAGGATTTGTAGATTTTAAAGCTAAAATAAAATCTCTCTCTCCTAAATAAAATCTATTAATTAGTTAATTTATCTATCACTGCACTCCATTAAGCTAGCTTAATACTAAGCTACACTCTACCTCTCCCTGTGCTCCTCCCTGTCCCTCTCAACGCTTTGCTTGACCTCCCCTTCCCCCTCTCTACCTTGGCTCTCCCTCCCCCTCCCTCCTCTCTTATATGTATACCGGTTGAAGCTTCTGGAATGTCGAATCTTATGGAGTGCGCCTAAATCTCCTCGAACGTCGAATCTTCGGGAACGATGCCTTAATATTTCCCACCCACCTTACCTTAATTTTTGCATCGAATCTTTAGGAACGGTGCGTTAATATTTCCCACCCACCTTACCTTAATTTTTGCATCTTAGGTGAAGATGCCCTTGCTATAAATACGAATACCCATTTTTCAATATCATGGATACCTATTATTTGCCTAAATCTGCAACACTAACACCCATTTTTCAATATCGTGAAGCTGATCCTCCTACAAATTTGCAAATCCTCAAGAAAAACATTCAAAAATTTGAAACCCAAGTTTTGTACTTTGTGGGAAAAAATGTTTCAATATATACATTATGAATGTTATGGGGACGAGCTACAAATACTAATGGGATATATACATTTATACCCATGAAAGAAATTTTGCAGATTGAGTTGAAAAAAATGTTTCAATATAAACATTATTAATGTTATGTTTTGTACTTTGTTGGAAAAAATGTTTAAATATATACATTATGAATGTTATGGGGACGCGCTACAAATACTAATGCAATACATACAGTGATACCCATGAAATAAATTTTGCAGATTGAGTTGTGTGTGTATGTGAGGGAGAGAGCAGAAGAGGTGAGAGCTATGGCGATCGAACCTCCGCTAAAGAAACGCAAGCACTACGAGGGGGACTCTGGCCCTGTGCAGCAGCTGCCCAGCCCCGTCGCGCCTTCTGCCTCTGATGCCGTCCCTTCTAACGCAGCAGCACCTTTAACAGATGATGAGAAACTCCGCAAGAAAAAAAACAGAGACGAAATCGGTTCATTCTACAAGATGTACCGCCGCCTTAAGTTTTGCCTCGATCGCAAGCGAAGCGTCGGCTCTAGCTACAAGCAGGACCTCGAGGACGCCTACTACTCCATCCTTAAGCTTTCTACTGGTAATTTTTCTTTCCTCCTCCTCATTGCGGTCATTGAATCTTAGGACGCTAGATAATTCCTTGTCGTGACCGAAATCCGTGGAAGCCTAAGATCCTACGTAGTCAAGGCACAAGCTTATCCTTGGAACCCAAACTTTAGATAAGAGTGAAGACGAGAGTGCAGCGATTTGCGTCGAGTGTTCATTACCTAAGCACTCCACGAGGAGGTTCCTTTACTATTCCTGTCAGTCAAGTATGTCACTTAATGCAGGACGCATTCGGACCTTACATATACTGCTCCTTGCTATTGTTTTGGATTTATTTGAACTGGCATGGCAGGATATGCTGCGCATCAAGGTGCCTTAATTCATAATATTCCCGCCTACCGTCTTTTAGCTTATCTCTTCTAAGGGCCTCTCTCTCTCTCTCTCTCTCTCTCTCTCCCTCTCTCCCTCTGCCCTTCCACACACACACACCCACTCACTCACCCTTTTTGTATTTTATTTTTATAAAAATTTTCAATTTTATGATATAACATATATTCACTCAACTTTTGAAGGTAGTGCATGGGCGGGCATTAATGGACAAACTATGACAATCAAGTTTGCTCTATCGGAAACCAATAGAGGCATTATTTGGGAAAGGGCTTCATTGTAACAAAGTCGAATTTGACCTTGCCAAAATACTTTTGGATCACAAGGAAGAACGCATGCAGAATTTACGAGGGTGGGCTTAGTAGGCCACCGAGGCCTAGCAAAAGCACCAAAGGTATCCTTTTAATCACCTCTTCAATTGTGTCTTCATGAAGTAGTCTAAGGGATTTTCCATTGGTCCAAGCAGCACAAGTCTCCCCCCAAAGTATGGCTCCTTTTGCAAAAGTAGGCTTGGTGATGCCCACGAGGTGGCTGTATAGTCGTCGGGGATGGAAAGGGGAGAAGTGGGGCATCTATCGGAACAGGAAGGTGTTCAGGAGGGGCAAATACTGTCACAAGGTCTGTTAGACTAAGGAGTTCACTTCTTAGTCGCATGCTGAAATTGTATTGCCGGAATTCACTTCTTAGTGGCATGCTGAAATTGTATTGCCGCAAGTGCGGTCATGCTGAAATTGCTGAATTCACTTCTTAGTGGCATGCTGAAATTGTATTGCCTTAAGTGTGGTCATCAACTGCAGAATTTGTAAGCTTCTTTGCCGATATAGTTATCATATCTCTTATAAGGGTCGAAGTGTTCACAGGTTATGTTGGGGGATGCTTTGTTCTGCCACTGAAAGTCTTAGGGCATATTAGGAGTTTGGCTAGAAGTCTCATCTACGGGATTGGGTTGTCATAATAAATCTAAGCATGAACCAGACGGAGTTCTGATACCATGTTATAAAAAAGGCTACCTTGCTAGAGCCTAATTTTGCAGTGGAATATACCCAATCTCGAGATCATGCTTGATGCACCCAAAGAATACACACATATCTGGAAGTGTATGTACAGCGGAGTAGACAGCATGTCTATATAATGCTACAAATAGGACAGACTTATTACACAGAACCCTGCATGTACCTCACACCTGCAGCAAGTGCTGCTGTATCTGTCTGGTACTAAAATAAGGGTCGATGATGTCTTATTGCCTCCCTTCCTCTGCGCTTCACGAGATTCTTTAGTGGTTATGAGTTGAGGACCTAAGCCCCCTTGCAAACGCTTCTCTATTGGCGGCTTCCCAGTTTCTTGACAGTCTCTGCAACTGGGTCCACCACATACGTTTTAAGCATCATGCAATGGGACCATGAAAACTCTCTGGAAGCCCCAACCTAAATAGACAATCTGCCCCAAGCATGCAACTGAAATCTTGAATAATGTATAGAGGGGATTAGTACCCTAGTTCTTACTCATGTTGCCAGCAATAAACTTTCTTTCTTTCTTTCTTTCTTTCTCAGATTGGCTAGCCTCATCCTCATCCCTTGTGGTGGAGCCTCAATATTTGAGCAACCCATGCAGTCTACCTCCACAAAAGAATTTGGATCTGTGGATCGCTGCTCATTGTTTGACATGATCATTGTCACACCGTGGTCTGCATAATATTGGGGTAAATCTCCTTGGTTGCCACATTTTTCTTATGTGAATCAAGTGTTGTAGCTGATCACACTTTTTCTTCTTCTTCTTGCTCTCACCGTCATAAGAGTCCCTGTCCTCTAAGGGATCATTTTCCTTTAGACTTTACTTTTTTGTGCCTGCCCTTGCTTTCATCTTCCCTTGGCTCAAAGCAGTAAGTGCCTTCTCGTTGCGAACTCCATCAAACAAAGCATGGCCAACTGCTTATTGTCCACTTTCTGACCAACTGCTGCCTGTCAATATCTGAGAACCTTCACTTCACCAAATGGCTATTGTTAGACTTAGCATGTACAACTGATTTTGGAGCGCCACAATATTTGCTGCATGTTGGTCTCAAATAGATCCTTCATATATAGTCAAATTGAATGTGCAGAAGCACCGAATCTGCAGCTGTCGTGATGATCATTGAAAGTGCCTTAGAATCTCAGAGCACCCTTTTTGTGACATCTATTGCATGTGTAGCCTTCACAACCTTGCCCTGACATCCATTTGCTTGGATTTAGTCTTTGTTCCTTTTATAATCTCCCATATTCCTCTTTATGCATTGAATAGTTCTAGATGCATGATGGAGCGGCAATGATAAAATAGTGTAAACTGCCTACTAGGAAGACATTTGTACAAATTCAAAAAATCTACACCAAGTTTTTTGATGTAGATGATTGATGCCAGTATTTTGGGATTTGACTTGCAAACTGTCACGTCCCTGGCTCAATAAGTTGAAGAACTTCAAGCCTTCGCCATTCAACATTTGTATGGCAGATCAGGGATTGGTGACGCCCACAGGCATGCTGAATCCGCCTCTAGGCATTTGGGCTTACAATTCTTGTGGATCATGCTTTTGCTCATTGATATTTGCACGTCCTTCCCGTCTTGGGCGATTGTGAGGGTCTCTCCTCCCGAATCGTTGAGAACCTTGGCACCCTCCAACCATGGTCGCCCCAACATCATTGGGTACTCTTCTTCGCTATCCATTTTGACCACAATGAAGAGATTTGATATCATGTCAGGATAAGGGTGGCTTGCAAGAGCCTAACCTTTGTAACGGAAAGCACCCAGGATCACCAATGCTCAAGATCATACTATTAGTGACATGTGCATACAAGTATACACAAATAATGGCTCTACATCATGCACACCATAGTGCTCTGCATCAGCAGCCCTAAGGCTGTCTCAGATCTGCCCATGCTTCACAGCTTGTGCCCACATGATAGCCTCCTCAAACCCTAGTTTCAGGTGTCCTGCCCCTGTCGTCCTCATTTGTGGGCTCACAGTGGGGCAAGGGCACATCTATCCAACATGGGGTGTTGCGTGCTCATATCATATATTGAGCATATGAGCTGTGAAGAGAGACATGCAAAACATTTGTAGGCCTTCATAAGGCAAAAGCTGCATACACGTTTCAGCGAAGTGAGGAATTGTAATGTGAACGTGACTCTAATGCTACCTTGACACATTATCTGAATTTCCAATGCTTTCTTGCATGATTGATCCTCAAACCCCATGTTGAATGGAGCTGTGATGCAGGTGGAAATCTCCACATGCTTGTCGACAAGACGTGATTGGAATGCAAGGCCTGAAAAGGCAGAGCACATCCAGTCTGTAAGCATGTATGATGAGATTCTCGGGGATGTATATATATGTGTGTGCGTGTGTGTGAGCTGTGAGTTTCTTACAAAAAAAAAGTGTGCGCTCTGAGATTTTCAGGGACGTGTGTGTGTGTGTATCTCTCTCTCTCTACACACACACACACACACACTGTCTGTGTGTGTGTGTATAGATAGATAGATAGATAGATAGATAGAGAAAGAAAGAAAGAAAGAGAGAGAGAGAGAGAGAGAGAGAGAGAGAGAGAGAGAGAGATTAATGTCCTCGGAAGACCTCGCGGGTCTATGGGACAAAATACACACACCAAAAAAACTACAACATCAGTTAGAGACTGAGAGTCTGTGGGGGAGTACAACAACTCAGCCCCAGGTTATTATAATAGCATAACATAACTACGTTCAGGTATTATGTAAGAGTGATCTGAATAACATCAGTTTAAGACAGAGTCTTTGGGTTTAGGTTTGAAATCTCTTATCAGTGCTTGCCCATCTCGGTAGACCGCCCATTTACCTTCCTTCCTTGCTTCTTTCACTTTGATGAGTTCATTTGCCTGTTGTTTGAGTTGGGTCATAGTGAGCTCTTCAGATATCCAAATCCTAGTACCTTTCAGCTTGTTGGTTTGTCTAAGGATCTTGACCCTTGAGCTTTTTTCTTTGAAGTAAATCTGTGCCTGGTTACCCTTTCGAGTGATGAAGCTTATGTCATTCTCGTGGCAAGGCAGTAGGCCGGCCACTGTTTGTGAGCAGGCACAACTGAGTCTCGTGCCATGTGTTTAGGGCAGTAGAGTAGGGCCATGTGTCGGGCCAAGCATACAGGTAGAGTGCATGGACAGGAGCAGTCGGCAGCAGCAGCACCAGTCAGTGGCAGTTTGCAGATCAGCAGCAGGTCTGACCCTGTGCACAGGAGCAGCAGCAGGCCTGGGGCCAGGTCAGGAACATGAAGTAGTGGGGGCAGGAAGGGCTATTTATTGTAACAAAAGGGGCACTTAGTAGCTTTTTAACTAGCTTTATACTTTGTACTTTGTACCTTAGGCTTTTAAATTGATGCCACGTGGCAGTTTGGGCTACAGGTCCATAACTAAAGTTGTAAGTTAGCCTGCCCTAGTTTCTATAAGACGCATGCCCCCCCCCCTTTCCAAATTGGTACTCAGCTTTGGAAATACACTCTTATAATGCCAAATGGGATTCAACAGCCAGGGCCTCTAGCTCTAAGCTGAATTCTAAAGTGGATCTAACTCCTCCTGTCCTTGTGCAGCCCCTTACAAGTTCCTGTTGTAGATCCAGCCCCTGATTTACTTTCCGTCTCCTACTCCCCAACTCTATGAAGGTACTTATCCTGTCCTAACACATTGTACTTCCTGCATACTTCACTAAGTGAGTGATCCTAGCCTATTTCCTGTTCAAAGCTATTCATAACTGTTCTAATCATGCGAAGCTTAGCCTAGGGCTCTCTATTGAAGCTAAATAAGCTAGAGATATCTCTAGTTAGGAGCAGTCATGTTGGATTGGTATCAGAGCACTATCCAGGCAATTTTGTCGGTAAAACTCTCGTCATTTCATGCTGAAAATTGGTGCATGAGGTCATGGGCCTATGATACACCTCTGTACCAAATTTGGTCGCCAGAAGTTATCCCAATGCGTCAAGCTGTAATAGGGACAAAACTTCAAAAATTTCAGAATTTCCAGTTTTGTACATCATTCTGAGTGCAATGCACCAAAATTTTTGGTCTGGACCTGTATTTTGGCCCTAAAAGTTAACGCTGGCACAATTCCAGAATTTCCTACGACCTACTAGAGTGATGTTACGAATTTCATTCCATTGGGGATATTATCATTGCCTTGCTATCCTGATCATAAAGCCCTGAGCAAACTTGGGAAATCCCAGTGTTACCCAGGCTTTATGCGACGCAGGCAGATTTCCAAAAATCCAGCTATCTGGTGATTTGCTGCTCCAAATGCTGATTCTCTGCATATACAGAGTCGCCCCAGTAGCAGCAATCCCTGCTCCAAGTATGAGGCTCATCCGTGGTCATTTGCCTTGCCTCGAAATTGGTTCCTGCAAGTGCATTTTTGGCTATCTGCAGTTATGGCTCCTCTGGAATTAGGGGCTTTTCAGTTCTAGCTGCTATTCAGCTCTATTCTACTCTGTTCTCTTGTAAGTCCAGCCCCTGACTTACTTTCCCTCTCCTACTCTCCAACTCTATGAAGGTACTTATCCTGTCCTAACACATTGTGCTTCCTGCATACTTCAGCAATGCAATTCTGATTCCTAAGTGAGTGATCCTAGTATATTTCCTGTTCAAGCTATTCATAACTGTTCTAAACATGCTAGGGCTCTCCATTTAAGCTAAATATCCTAGAGATATCTCTAGCTAGGAGCAATCATGTTGCATTTATAGCCTCCTGTAGGTCAGCCAGCAGATTGATCTGGGCAGCCAGATCAGTAGTAGATTGGCTGACTGGGTTTCGTGCCGATGAAAGCAGCCTCTCAGTGCCCAGTTGCAGCATCTCCAGTCCCAGAAGTTCCAGCAGGTTCTGGGTCTTCGTCTGCAGCCTTGACAACAGATCCACAGCAGTGTACAGTAGGTGAAACAGTCTGCAGGAAGGCTCTTCCTCCCATGGGCAACAATTCATGTTCACGTTGTTAAGGTGTTGGACAGCACCTATAGATCAGGGCTTTCGAGCTACCTAGAGAAGCAGTGATCTTTTGGAAAATAGGATCCATTGTTCCACCTATAAGCCCCCATATGAGGAGAGCACAGGGACATGGTACCAATGTAGGGGGAGTTTGAGAGTCTGCTGTGTTTGGATGCCACATGGGCAGATCTAGGTGGAGGGAGATATCCACAACGCAATTGTAGGCTGCCACATGGGCTGCTACATAGTCCACTGTTGGAAGCTCTAGAAGAGGAGAAACCTGTGAGCAGCATGCAGCAAGAATAGGACATCTGGTACAGTAGCCGGTACCAGCAGTACAATAGGAGTTGCGGGTCTTCTTGGAGCATCTAGATTGGTAGAAGATCTATTGCGAAGGTGCACGGTGGCTGTTGTGAAGGACAACACAGGTGTTACTGTAGGCCCTTGAGAAAGGGCACAATGGTGAGATCTTGCAGGGCCAGAAAGGCCCAGCAGACTGTGTCAGCATATGGCCTGCTATGGGCTAGGGAAGCCAACAGGGTGGCTGCAGTAGGGCTGGAGCAGGAGCCAGCAGCCTGTGCACAGACGAGAGACCATGGCAGTCTCTGGACTGACAGGTCAGCAGAACGGGGAGGGGGGCCTGATCTAGTCAGGTCAGCACAGGCTCGGTCGTGGTTGGATCTACAGACTGGGTCTGCCCAGTCTGTGGCTGGTTGGCTAGATCTATAGACTGGGTTGGCCCAGTCTGTAGCTGTTTGACTGGCAGTCTACCGGTCTCGATCCCGGTGGCTTGAACTTGACGATAGCCTCCACCATAGAGGTTTAGATGAAGATGATGCCCAAGGGCATGCTGAAGCTCCGAGGCCATTGGGATCATAGTAGCTCCTTCACCACACGGAGTGGGATCAACAGCAAGCCCTCGTGGCAAGGAGGAACATCACAATCTCATTTGTCTGCTCTGACCAGGACCAATAACGGTTTTATCCTCACCACACACCCTCCTGGTTGGCACCGCATTTCCATGCTATAAACAAACTTATCTTGCCTCCTCTTGTCTGTCTCTCTCTCCCCCTCCGCAAATGTGTGCAACGTTGACAGCCGAATCTAACCCTAGTAGGCATTTCCACATTGGGGGTACATAACCATTCAGTCTAGTCCTCTGCAGGGTGCCAAAACAGGTCCTCAAGAGTGCATACAAGGGAACTAGAAAGAAAGAAAGAAAGAAAGTTTATTAAACTCTTCGGAAGACTGATGGGTCTACGAGATTGTGAGAAAACCTGGTACGAACAAGCTGAAAGTGAGCTTAAGCTCAATTTACCTTAGAAAGATAGAGCCGGAGAGCGTCACTCTGAGAGAATTGCTTGCACCCATCTTTCTTTCTTTGCTTGCCTTCTGCCTTGCCTCGTTAACTTTATTTATTTCCTAAAGTCTCAGTTATGTATGTATTTGGGGAGTTACTTATTTACAAGGTGGTCTACATTAGTAGTTAGCGATTATAGTGATGATGGAGATGACTATTACTCAGATACGACTATGTAGCATGTATCTTTTGTTTTTCTGCATGGGTGTTGATGCTTGATAGTAGCTCCACCAGCTTCAAAGCTATGGATGCTTAGAGCTTCCTAGCTAAGTCGTATGAAATAAAGAAAGAAAGTACCGTGGAGGGTCGCCATAACTATCAAGTAGTTCATAGTCACGGCTCTACGTCTGACAAGGGCAACCGTAACCATTGTAGGTAGTGCTCCCACTTTGAACAAGGAGGGGATTTCACCAAGTAGAATATGTGTGTCAACCCTCTGCTTGAGCTCTCGCGTCACTGATGTTGGATTCCGATCGCGTCTGGAGGCTGTAGAATGGGAGCCTGCGTGATCCGGCTGGAAGAACTCCGTGATGATGCTTTGAGAAGAGTCTACCCGTCTCTTTGATCGAAGTATGTGCCCACGAAGTCTGACTGCCTCATGAATAGATGCAGCCAAGCATCTCTGATCTGGGAAAGAGAGGAACACTCAAAATCTCATCCGTCCATCCAGACCTTTTTTGAACTCTGCCAGAGACTCTCTCGTAAAGTGCCATGACAGCCCAACTGATCTTCTGATCATAACCCAAATCCTGTAAGCGCCCGATGAGGAGGGCTCTCGGAACTGTATCAAAGGCCTTACGGAAGTCCACATAAACCCTCTGCTTCCGTGCCCTAGCCTCCTCAATAATACATCCGAGTGTGAGAATGTGATCCATAGTACCATGATCATGACAGAACCCGGCCTGTCCATATGCTCTAAGCCACTGCATCTCAGCAAATTGATTGACCTCAGCGTCAAGCACTGATGCATAAATCTTGGACATGACATGTACAATCATGATCTTGTAGTTTCCCGGGCTCATGGGATCCCTTGCTTGTGTATGGGTAAAATAGTGTTAATAGTCCAGGTGTGTGGGTCCACATAGTTACCATGGAACGGAGTTCCGACATCCGGAACGCTGTTCCAGGAAGCAGGCCGGCCCCGGAACGTCAAATTTTTTATTTTTTGCTCTTTGAAAGTTTCAAATGAGTATTTTAGAGCTTATATAGAAAGTTTACAGCTTTAAAATGTAAGTTTCTTTCATTTTCTAACATAGTTTTATGTCATATGATGACGTGTCGTTGCGGTTCCCGTTCCCCCTTCCTGGAACGCTCCCGTTCTGTCACCCAAATTTCCGGAACGTTCTCGTTCCCTGGTAACGTTCCCGGAATGTTCCCTTTCCCTCAGTGCTTCTAGGCACAAGAGAAGGTGGAGCCAAGAGTAGCAGCAAGGTGCAGCAAAGGCACTAGTAGATCCAGCAGCCCTTAGCCCTTGTGAAGAGCTCAACCAGTGAGTGGATCTCTTGGGGCAAATGAGTGCTGACAGATGGAGAGTTTTGAGCTCCTCCCATAGCCATTGAAGACCTCATTGAGCTTTGTGCAGCAGCAGATTAGGGCGTTGTATTCTGTTATTAGGTCTGAGCGGATTTACATTTGTATGTATGTGTGCACGTCCCGAGTAGGATCTAGAGTTCTTAGGAGTGATCTCGTGGGACCTTTTTTTTTGGCTGCGTGTTCTAACACTGTAGCAGAAGCTTGGACTTGAGCTAGAAGTACACATTCAACTAGTCATAAAGTTTTTAAACTTTTCTAGGAGTGTAGAAGAGAAGTTTACTTCAATCTTTCTTTAAACATTTGATTTTACTACACTCTATACTAAGATAGATTTGGAAGATTTGAAGTCATGAATAATAAGAAAGCTTCTTTCACAAGTTTTCAATGACATATATGAAAAAGACAAATGCAACGTTGTAACAGTTGAAAAACTAGCCTTGCATTTTGATTTTTGATGGATGAAATCTCTTCTCCTCTTTTGCAGATTACTGCATCTCTGACTTTTCAGGGTCTTCTTTAGGACTGAATAGGTTTTGTGAGGGAGTTTGGATGCCATGTTGGAATTTTGGATCATGTTATGATTCTCCATATTGCCACTTGCTGATATTGCAACAAATTCTTTCTTCAGTGGTGCATTGCCCTAGCGGCTAGATTGTCTAAGCATTTTTTGCTTAGAACTTCTCGTTGGAGAGAGACTGAAATGAAATCATTGTAGTCTTTACTAGCAGTTGTAGCTTGAATGATGACTGCTTTTTGATTAGTCTTTGTGTCATGGCTGAGTGTGCCCTTCACCTCCGGAGTGCTGACAGAAACTCAGTATGAAGACCTTTGTATGAGTGGATGCTCAAGCATGTGTGGATATGTATGTGTGAGAGCATACGTTTATACTATGGTCTACACCCACTCTTGGCGGCTGATGATGTCAGTGGGAGTGTCATAGTAGCTAGTCCCTGCTACTTGTGATGTAGTGTATGGATTTCAACCTTATGAGAGACTCTCATGAAATTGAAACTGCACACTATTTTGTGGTTTAGAGGATGAGTTTGAGCATGCTCGTGAATTCATCTATAATATACATGTTGTGATTCTTTAATGTTGAATTGCTGCATTTTTCTATTGTTTGGAGTCATTTCTGCATTAATGAGGGGAATAATTGCAATTAATTCTATGAGCGTTCAATGTAGTTATGCTGCTGTCATCTGTTTTGTACAGAGAACCAGTATTAATTATGTAAATGGCTGCAAAGAGATTCACGAGTGCTGTATGGTGTTCAAAGGCTTTGTCATTTGTGCAATGGATTGGAAATGAATGCCTTAGTTTAACTGCTTTTGGCAATGGATCGGAAATGAATGCCTTGGTTTTACTGTTTTTGGAATCCCAAATTTCTCTTATTGGATCTGATGCAGGCTGCTCCAGTGTACAACGAATTGCTGCAGAACTTATTCCACGATATGCTGTATATTGTCCAAGTGCAATCGAACGTGCATCGAATGCTCTGATACAAATCCTTGATTGGAGTGAGAGTGTGGTTTTTCAAGGGGGAGATTTTGATGGGATTGCATTCAAGACCCTGGAGGCATGCATGTCAGGGCTGGTAGAGCTTTCATCTGCAGCAATAACTGCAGCATCTGAATTTCCAGAGATTTCTGATACGTCTACAGCAGTTTGTCATGGAATAGCTTTCTACTTGCTGGGTCGATTGGAAGGAAGGGATCTTATCAAGTCTGCAGTCACAGAAGTAGGGTTTGAAGAGCACTGCTCTGCTTACTTGAAGGATGCAACATCTATGCAGGAGAAGTTGCTGATATTAGTAGCATTTAATCTCGTTAAACTCTTTTACTTCCAACCTAGGAGTGTTTTTGCTGCCTGTTTTGAGGTTTTGAAATCAGCTGACGAGAATCAACGAAGGCAAGGGCAACACTTTTTGAAACAGATCATGGATGGTCAACCCTCTGAAACCCAAGATCCCAAGAATGTGTGTACAAACGAGCAAGAGAGCATGAAAGGATCCACAGAAGTTGCATATAAAAGTTCTGATAGGATGGAAAATCTGACTGAAGGTGATGATGCCTCCGTACTGGCGACCTCACAAACTGAAGAAAAGACTAACTTGGTGATGAAGGTATGATCTTGAAAGCTAAACTTTATGCTTATACGATTAATGGTTGCTTCCATATGTCAGTTATAAAAAAAATGTAACATGGGCTCACTGCAATGCTATGCTTGGGAATCCAATGTGGCATGCAAGACTATCTACTATGCTGTGTGGAAGCTGCTGAATGTGTGTACATAGATACATGCAAATAGAGAACTCAAGCACCTAGGACACGTGAGATTTCTAATGTACGCATGCTTCATTTATGATTTACAAATGCTGGCAAAAAGGCCTAAATGACTGATTGTACATGACTGCAAAGTGATATGAATGTTTATCATGCGGGCTACTGCTGATGCTGGAGGACTTCTGAGGAGGGGACACCCTGATCTCTATGCTGATGCAGCGATATGCCGGCTGAATGGAGCCGCGAACCGTAGGCGATGGGGGCTGAAGCTGATGGCAGAAATACGTGAGCTGGAACTGATGGCTGAATGCCCAAAATGGGGGGGCCGAGGCCCCTTTTATATGGCCTGGACCAGCCAATTGGGAGCTGGTTGACTGACTTGGTCAACCGACCAGCTCACCTGGTCAGCCCAACTGGGTCGATGTAGTCCGCCCTGGTTTTGTTCCAGCCCAGGCTGGCCATTTGGCCTGCAGACTGCATCCTGCGGTGGCATGGCAATTGAAATGCTGAAGGCTAGATAGGAGTGGTCGGCGAGGTCATGTACATGTGATACAAGGGTTGGGGAGTAGTCCACTGTACTTATCCCCCACCATGTGGGAAACAAGTGAGCCCTCTAGATAACGGCCATTGTGTGAAGAACCGGACTTCTCGAGGATGCCAATGTGTGCAATGCATGCAGAATTTGAATGTCGATTGGCCCCCCAATGGGAGAAGAGCGCCCTTGTGAAAGGACGTGTTTCTCTTTTCGACCTACATGCAAGGTGGGAGAGATATGGCGGATGAATGCAAGATGAATAGAGAGAATGCTACGTGATTCACAATGAAAGGGTGATACCCTTTCATTAATGTCCCTTGAGATCACTCAAGAGTCAAGTTCCATCTTCCCATTTCCACCTACCATGCATCTACCATCAATGCACCTTAATGCACCCTTCCCTTCCTATTGCCCCTAGGACATAGACACGTGTGTGCACATCTTTATGAATAAAATAAGTGTCACATGTCTAAATTTGATGCCGTTTGAAGCAGTGGCTCCAGCTCGACTAGTTCTATCTACTGAGATGATCCACCGCCATAACAAATCGGTCAGTGTCCATCATAAATACAAATACATGTCACACCATTAGCGTATAATATATAATAATGTTCCAATGTCTACTGATCACGGATTAGTGATTTCTCTTGTCACGACACTCCCTCCTGCTTTAATGGGCAGAAGTCCTCTTCTAGAACCTCTCTTGTCTCTTTCTCTTGCTTACGCTTTTCTCTGTTACTTCTACATTTGCATCTCCTCTTCATAATCTGCAAACAGTCTTCTCTTGATAGTATACGATCTCTTCTAAATCGGAACTAAAATCTCATCCTCTAGTTTTGGTTCCTCCTGATGCTGAATATCCAAAATGCATAAGTACCAGGGCAGTGCCTCTTCAATATCTCTTCATGCTCAGAATCCTCTTCTGAATACTAAGCTGTTGAAATCTCTTCATAATAACCTGCTCAACAAGCTGAAACTTATTCTCAACAAGTTGGTCAGTATTAAAACGATGCTCTCACCCAAATGTTTCATTCAACTAGGTAGTCCTTGGTTAGTGATGATTTTACAATCTTGGTTGGAGCATTAGTGAGATTGGTTAGTGATGAAATAGACCTTGGTTGGAAACTATAGATCATCAATCTCTTTTTCCAACTCTTCTATTTCAGCCCTATTCATCCTTTAAGACGCTCTACATGGAGGATGAAATTCTTTATTCTCTGTCCATACTCTACAATGAATATGCCTACTCTCTATTCAGTTCACACATCCATATACCAGTGTTGGCTGAATGGATATCATTTACTCTTGGTTCTATGTTCACCGTAGAGTTCTGGATGATGAGGTAGAAACCTTACCCTCTTGTCCGTTTTACATAATTGGTCTTGGCAATTTTGGCTAATAGAGTAGGACATTTGTGTCGTGGATGCCCTGTCCATCCAGGACGTGATTGGTTGTTAACATTTTGTACAATAGCTTTCTCTTTTCCTTTGTTGAAAGGTTTACGAGGATTCAATTTTCTCCAAGCAATTTCAGCCAATTTAGTGAGGTCTCTAAGGGTGGTTGGGTTCAACATTTCAACCTCATACCTCACTTTCGAGGTTAGGGCTGCTAAATACTTCTTCCTTCTATCAATGGAACATCTGCACAAATCATTGTGGCTACGTGCCCTCCATGTTAAAGAAAGTATGTCTGAATAGTTCAACATAACAACAACTGAGCAAGAGGATCACTGAACAGATCGTATAACAATGTGTTTACATAGAAATAAAACAACTGAAGAGCATGAGAGAGAGAGAGAGAGTGTACAGGCTATGGTTGCTTAAGAGCATCAATCAAGAGACACCTGATAGGAACTAAACCCACAACCATGTTTCTTGTCTTCAGACAGCTGGCTGAGTAGAGAGCATTACCAGAATTGCGGAATCAACACAAACAATAGTGTGTTTTCCATGAACATGAACAGACCAACATTGTACATGGTAGTCGGTCTCGACAGCTCAGACAAAGGGTTGACACACAGATCACACCTTGGGGACATCCCCTCCATGTTTAGCGTCGGGTCTCGCCCAACAGGGGTCACAGTAGCCCTAGTTAGATGCAGAGCTATGACCAAGAGATATGCCAGGGCTGCACCTTTGAGTAGACGACAGCACTCTATCGCCGATCCCCGTCCTCGTGTGAGTCGTCCTCATGTGAGTCGTGCTCTAGCCGCATGTATTATCTTGTAGATTGGCCTTGTGAAGAATGCACCCAAGTATGTGTAGGACTGTAGTATCTCTACTAGCTCACCTCGGTCATGTTGGTGTTGGTCTTCCCAATGTTCATAGTCAAATCTCTCCCCTTGCAAAACATCTCTAGTGCCTCCAGATGTCTCTGCAGCCCATTTTTTGAAGATGATATAAGGACTATGTCAACCGCATATAGCAGTATTTGTATCATCAAGCTAGCTAGCAGTGAACCCTCGACTCCTAGAAGGTTAATAAAAGATGTGATCTCGTCAATATAGAGCCCAAATAGGGTCAGTGAAAGAGGGCGTCCCTGCTTCACTTCGGTGGTGCTCTCAACCCAGTCTGATAAACCACCCGGGGCTGGACTCTCCCTCTGACCGGCTCGTATAGGCGAATCACTTCCCATATCAAGACCTCTAGAATCTGCATCTCCGGAAGCTGCCTCAATGATGGCCCTTAGAGTGAAGATGTGGTCAAGAGCGGAGTGCTGTCGTCGAAAACCTGCTTGTCCTAGAGCCCACTCCCTCTCTAGCACCGACCCACACCTTGGCCAAAGTGTGGCCAATCCTAAGAGTGCGGTAATTCTCCGTGTCATGGGATCTCCTGCTTTGTGTATGGGTGCAACGGTAGTGGTGCTCCAAGAAGACGGGAAGCCGTGGCATACAGTGTGGTTGAACATCTTCGCTAGAATTGGAGCTAGGACTCCTGTCCATGTGCAAAATGCGCGGTCCATAGTCCCTCATGATCTTGAGCTCTCCGGTTATGGAGCCGGCAAAGTGCGCTCTGTATGTTCTGTGTAGTGAACATGTGACATGTGGTGGAACTGGCCATGGAAGACATGTCAGGTGGTGTCGGCATCGGGAAAGAAAAGAAAATTTGTCGAAAGATCGAGGAGTCAATGAGACTAAAAGAACGTGATACAACGGGTTAAAGGGGTTGAGCCTCTAAGTGGGTATCAACACCCATGGCAAATACAAAAAAGAGTCATAACCATAACGATACATAATAAGAAATCTTTGAGCTCATGGAGAAGATGGGAGTTGGTGGCACTATGGTGGGCCATCTCGAAGCGCGGAGATGTGAAGCTTGAGGGAGCCGGTGTTGTATGAGGTTGTGGTGGCATAAAGCGTGCTGACGGCTGTTGGTATGTAGGGTCCGCTATGGTCTTGCGATGAGCAAGTATCATTGTGACTCCCCTCGCTCGTGTCCCCGATCTGGTGAGCTTGGAGGGAAGCTCCCTTAGTTCGATTTGTGGCTCAACCCTGCCGCCTCTCGCGCTCTGGCTCGGGACTTTTGTCTCTTTGAGCCCTGCTGGTTAGTGCTGTCTGGCCGAAAAACTCAATGATCATGCTCTGTAACTGTATGCCCTGGTTTTGCCTATGTGTCAAAAGCAAATGCTTCTTGTGTCGGATGGCCTCATGGATGAAAGTCGCCATGCATCTCTGATTTGGACAAGAGACTAGACTTTGGTGCATGTTGTTATATCTCCCCTCCCCTCCATACAGGTTATAGGGCTTGGTCTGCCCACACAAAGATAAGTGGGGACAGGTTACTCTCTCCCCAAACCCTTTGAGAGCATACAGGTGTCATTCCTTCAGTTTTTAACTTGGCCATATGTGCCTTTGAGCTGGTGCCCTTGTATTTTTTCTTATTGATGGCAGGATATAGATTGCGGAGTGTCAAAAGATTCCGATTGAAGGAAGACTTTTGCCTTTGGAGCTCCCTGTTGTAAAAAATATTTAAGGTGTGCTGACTTACTTTTGGTTTGTTTGGCAATTTGTAGGTGGTGTATTCCAAGCCTGTTTTGGAGAGATGGTTGGTCTCAACTTACCGCCAATTTTGCAGATCGGCAAGTTCTGAAGTTGTCTCTGAGTCTCTCTCACTTCTCACTGCGCTTTTGCAGTCATTAAGTACTTTTACTGTGTCTGATTTAGACCCCTTACATGAAGAAGAGCAAGAAATGCCAGAGAATGATATCGTGGTTGAAGAACCAAGTGTCAGGGAGGAGCCTCAGGATGCTGACAACAGGGAGGATTCAACTTCTATTGTTAAGGGCGTTTTCCATTCTGAAGAGGCATCAGATCCCGGGAGTGAAAGGGTTCTTCCTCCTGCAAATATTGAACCTTGCCATGTTGATACTGGTGCCTCCTTTGGAGACTTGCAAAAGACTATCACTTTTGAAGATGATGGGTTTTCTTTGGATGCCAATGAAAAGAATACCGGGGACCTCATTCCTCACAATGACACTTGGAGCGAAGATATGGAGTATGGGTTGACAAGGCCTGCTAATTTTGCTCCTGGCAATAATATGTGGAGTCATGAAGTTGAACATCGATTGACGACATCCGGAAGTCACACAGTGTTGCTGAAAGCAGGAGAATCACCTACATCATGGACTCCAGCCAAGGATATTGTGAAGAATTCAGAGATAGAGGATTTTAATCGAGTTGCGTTTTATGATGAGGATGTAGGGGTTGATGTTAGGGCTTTTCCTCCAGCTGAATATCAAAGTGATGTCAATGGTCCTATGTCAGGGATCCTGCCATCTCCAAGAGGTTTTTCAACTCCCAGAGCACGCGAATCATCTCAGAGTCAGGGTCAGGTGGCTTGGTATTCAGATGGCGATCCTGCAGCTCTGGATGTATTTGCTGCATCCAAACAGCTCTGGGTGGGCTCCCTGGGGCATGGTGTGACTGAAAGTCTTCTTCGCTATGAGTTTGAGAAATTTGGTCCAATTGATTCACTCTCTCTTTTTCCAGGACAAGACTTTGGACTGATTGAGTACAGAAGTATAACAGATGCAGTAAAAGCTCGAGAGGTTTTGCAGGGCACTCCACCATGGTCTACCCCCTTGAAAATAAAGTTTTTGGATGTAGGTCTTGGCAGCAGAGGAACAATCGGTGGTGTTGCTGTAGGTGGAAGCTCTCATGTATATATTGGGGGCTTGTGCAGTCTGAGTGACAAGGATGAGCTTTTGAAGGACTTAGCGCTTGCATGCTTGAATGAACCGTGCTCTGTTTGTGTCCTTGTGAGTGCTGGTGCCTTATTACTAGAATTTGATGCTCCTGAGGAAGCTGCAGCTGCAATGTTGCATGTCAGGCAGCGCCGTAGGGAGAAAGGGTTTATCTCCACACAATTGAAACTATCGGAGAAGTCTTCATTTTCAAGATCATCTATTGGAGAAGCTGCCAATGGTAATCGGCACCTTTGGGTAGGTCATGTGGATCAGCTGGTTTCTGAGCAAGATCTGGTTTCTGCTTTCCAAGAGTTTGGTGAGCTGACTGGCTGGAAGTTCATTCGCCAAAGTAATTGCTGTTTTATCGATTTCCGCTCTCCAGAGGCTGCAGCTTTTGCCAAGGGACAGCTAAATGGAGTGCGATTTGGGGGTCAGTGCATTCAGGTGGAATACAAAAACAATCCTCACAAAAGTGCGGCAGCGTCTCTAATTGGTTCCCCACATAGTACAAGTTTGTTGCATAGTTCATCGATAAATGGTCCAAGTAGCAGGATAAATCTCCGATCACAATCAGCATTTCCTTTGGGAAGTAGTTCTGGGAAAGGCATCCAGAGTCCACGAACAAGCTCTTCAGTGACTTGTCGAACAAGAAGTCTTAGGGGTGGAAGGGACTATGAAAGAGTGCCAACCAATACTTTATGGGTTGGATTATTGGATAGTGCCATGCAGACTTTTCCTAGTGATATGGAATTGAGAGCCACATTCAATTTAGCTTGCAAAGGCGTTGGCATTGTGACAAAGGTGAAGAGTGTTAGAAATAGTTGGGGTTCTTGCAAGTTTGTTGAATTCGATTGTGTGGAAGCCGCTGCTAGCGCCCTTCAAAACAGTGCAGGTTTTCTTGATCCAGGAATACATGTAGAATTCAGGTATGCTTTTAATAATTTAAGCATATTTTTGGTGTAATGTATATTGAGTTCAGTATTGACATTGATGGGTCAACTAAATACTTTTTTGGCAGCAACTCTGCACTCTCTCTTCAGCAGAACGAGTTTCCTTACACAAGTGTGGCACACCTGGGTGATGATCCAAGGTCCCTTTGGGAGAAGGAACAGGATTGGGATCGAGGGCTACATTCTCCTACTCCTGTGGATCAGGATGAAGGAAGAATAACTCTTCTGCGTGGGCAGACTAGCCTTGGAGGTGGATGGGGACAATCTCACAGTGGAGTTGGAACGGAGGACAGTAATTTCAGGCTCGATAGAGGTAGTCATTATGATAGTTCTGCTGAGCTGAGAGATGACATTTTCAAGAAGGAATCAGGAATGGGGAGGTTCAACTCCACAAGTAGCTTTAGAAATATTGCAACTTGTGGAGATATTACCTCCATGGACAGTCCTGGTATATCTCAAGGTAGCAGTCATGCATGGCTTAATAGCACAAGAACACTTGATCGCCACTCTTCCCTCGGGGGTAGTCTTACTTCTGTTGTAACACAAGGTGCACTGCTGGCTCCATCTCCTTCACTCAAGCATCCTCCTCGGATACATCTTGATAGGCTTTCTTCAACTGGTTCCTGGGCTGCTCAAGGCATGGTGCCATCTTCACCAATGGATCAAATTTCACCTGTAGCCTCTTCTCTGGTGAACATCTCTCTCGCAGGTGTCTGTAATAGTGGTTCTGTTTTGCAATCACCTGTGACACCAGTAATTCCGAGATTTTCTAGTAGTGTCACACATTCATTCGAGCAGCTGAATCCTCCTCTACCTCCACTGCCACCTATTTCTCCGCCGCCACCACCTCCATTGGAAACTCCACCTCCACCACCCCTGTCACCTCCTCCACCACCACCATTCCATTTGCCCCCTGTCCCTCCGCCTCCTACGTCTCCTCCCCCCCCTCCACCTCCACTTCCCATAGAGTGTCAGCCAGAATCGATGGTTGGGTTTGTGAAGAGCAATGGATCTAATAATTCAAAGCAACATCATTGGCGAGGACCATTGTGCAAAAGTGGATTTCAGTATTGTGAAGTGCTGGCTTTTCGGCAAGATTCAGCTGTATGTCAGTATGAATCAATTCGCGAACCAGCAGGGTGAGCTTATGCAATTTCTTCTGTCATGGGATTCATCTCATTACTCAAAAGTAGATATTTTATTTTTCTTGATTTACTTTATTTAAAATTGTTTCTAAAAGTTATTTTTACAATTATGAACCCTAGGTGGCCGAGTAAACTAGATGTAACCAAGCGAGCAGACTACAAATCTGTCAAATGCTCTTTTCAAAATACTCCAGGGAATCAAGTATGCCTTTGTTTGGGACTTTCTATTGTTGCTTTTAGACATAAGGTTTATATGTTTCACTCTTGGACGTGCATGCAGTTTTAGCTTATTATACTGATGTAGTTTTCTAAATCGTTTGTCATGGTGAATGATTCTCTTTATCTTTGGACATTGGACATAAATCATGATGTTATCTTCTTTTTATAATTCTCTATGGGTTCAAGATATATGGCATGTAGTCTACATTGTGAATGGCATGGCTGACGTTGAGATGATGCTTGTGAGATCAGTATTGTATACGTTTTTATCAGGTTGGTTGGAGCTAGGTCCACCTACTGTGTCTGAGGTCAATTGGAGTATCTGTTAGTACATGCATTGTGTTTAGCTAGTCAGCCTCACTTTCCATGGGTGCGAGTAGATTTGACACTTGTGCATTGTGCCCTTTTCCTTTTTATGTAGAGCCATGCTCATTGTTTAGATACTACCGTTCAGAATGGACTAGGTGACAAATAGTTTTAAATTTTTCTATACCGGAAAGTTGTAAAAGTAGGGTCTTAGTGTGGTGGTGGTGTTGATGTGGAGATCCCAGGATTCAGAGGAGGAGGTGGTGCCAAGAAGGAGAAGCAAAAGGATATGGAGCAGTAGCAGGTGCAGGAGAAGGATGTTCTTTCTTTTCTTGTGTCCCCCCTTGTGTTGTGTCCAGACTTGTCGGACATGAGGGATAGGTTCGACATGAGCAACTTTGTCATGAGGATGTTCAAGAGAGTGAGCATTGGGTTCAATCCATTTAAACAGCGCATGGGATCTGGTGGACTTTCCCATAGGCTGAAAGGCTTTAGGGACAAAGTGGTCATGGTTTTCCTCATATGGGTTCCCTTACAAGCGAGTATAAACTCAGTCAAGGTGGAGCATTGATTCTCCAACCATAAACCAGGTTAATGTCTAGAAGGTGGAGCATTGATTCTCAACAAACCCCCAACCGTAATTCAGGTCAAAGGTGGAGCATTGATTCTCACTCCCGCACCCCCCCCCCCCCCCCCCCCCTCCCCTCTCATATGCCACGGGCTGAGCTCCTTTTGGAAATATTTGAGGCATTCTCCGTTGTGACAATAAATGAGATTAATTGCTTTGGAGACTTTGCTTGAACAAAGTGGGACTGAACCTTTCTGTGCTCTGTTGGGGCATGGAATACTGGATTCTTTACTATAGCTGTACAATTTTGCTTGACCAAAGTGGACTGAACCTTTGTGTGCTTTGTTGGGGAATGGAGTACTGGATTCTTTACTATGGCTATACAAATCTGGTTGCCACATTTGAATCTTTTTGTCAAAAACCCATAACATCCAAGATCCATCTCAGCCATACTGTTTCACATGTTGCAATGGAGGCAGCCCTTTGTTCTTCTTTTGTTGATCTTCGGTTGTCTAGATCTCTTACCCAATCCGTGTCACAGAATCCCTTGAGAATATCTCGTCCTGTACTGGACGCTATAGTGTTGAGTACATTTGAAGTACTGGAGGGCATGTATGGCAGGCAGCTAGTGATTCTCCCTTGGCTCTGTGGAAATCGGTTAACTCAGCAATCCAATTGCAAAGCTGGTGTCAGGTCTCATGTTGGAGAGATATTTGAGGCTTCCTATCAAACTCTTGTATTCTACGATGTTTACCAGGGGAATTGAGTCTTCATTGGTAAACTTGCTACTTATATCCATTGGATTTGATGCCGGTTTGCAATTGTCCTTCTAGAATCTCTTCAGATGGCAGCTTATGAGAACATAAGCATAGCTTTGCTTACTAAGTTCTTCTTCTTCCCTCCCCAACCCCCCCCCCCCCCCCCGTTTGTACTGTTGCTTGTTCTATATAAAATTTTTAATTCGTAAGATTGGATATATTGAGGTATATATATTGCTACGTGAGGTGGAAATGCCATCTTTTTTCTGATGATCCTCCATCGTGAGAACATAATGTAGCAATCTAAGGTCCATCATCTGAAACTCTTTCTAAAAGAATTTCTGGATTGCTCTGATCTTCTCTTCATGATCACCTAGTCGAGGTTAGATTATTAACATACAGAATAAGCACCTTGTCAAGATTAGAGTGCCTACTCAAGAAACATATAGAATTAGCTAAACTCTTTTACTTTTCTTCCAGAAGACGTACAACTTGGCATCTAAAGGACTTACGAACAACGCAATAGGTCTGAAAAGATCATCAATGCTTGTGCACTATGCCATCGGGGCCCGTTTCATTCTATAGAATGCCTTTCAGAGTTTGCACACTGTGTTTCTTGGAATCTGGAAACTACACAAATTTCCTTTTCCAGATCTCAGTTTAGGAATGCTGAGGCCATTTTTCATGTGCAGCAATTGCAAAAACTGCTCTAATGGTCAATCTTCTTTGAGAAAAAGTTTGCTGTAGTCGATCTTCTGCCTGTGCATATCCTTTGGCTACAAGTCTAGCCTTGTGCTTGTCGAGTGACCCATCCGAGTTACATCTCCTTGAAGACCCATCTGGCTCCAATGACTCTTGGAAGCCCCTTATAAGTTCCCATATGAGGATGACAAAAGGGCTTCACACCTGTGGTGTGAGAGGGGTCATGTGGGCAGAAGTCATGCTCTCCATATGGCAGCCTATGTGCTGCCCATGTGGCATCCTAGCAGCCTCTCTCTGTCCCTACCCACGGGGCACTCATCTGATTGGATCCCACCGGGCAGGCTGAACAGTCGACGTGGGACTGCCATGGAGCTGCCCATCCTCGGGGCTGCTCATGGGCTGCAGGGAGGGGCCATTGGCTGGGTTTATGCCAAGCAAAGAGCCCTAGGTGTAGGCTGATGGGCTGGACCTTCCGCAGGCATTTGGCATTCAGCCATCAGCAAGCCAAGGCACTTCAGTGTGGAGACCAACACATGGTTGGAGAGCAACTGGGAGTGCATAGGGCTATATCTGAGCAGCACGATCTTCCTTGAGCAGCAGCTGAAGCCTTTGGAGATACGCAGCAGTAGGGAGCACTTGGTCTACATATCTAGACATGATGTTTTGGCTATGCTTCTGGCTATGTTTCCTCAGGTCTGTAAAGTGTTCTTTATTTACTTGTGTGTGCGAGATAGGTGGTGTGTAGGATCCTCACAATTTCTTCTGCTGGGTGACTTGTGGTCAACGGTTCCGTTTTATGCAAGGTCATTAAATCTAAATGCCTTAACTCTTGAATGTTATCAGGGCGTAATCCACAAGTGGCCTGTTTCTCATGGCCTGGAATGCAGTTAGGGCCCTTTTGTTGTACTAGACTCCTCTAAGTTCTTCATGTACCATTGGGATGTCTCTTAGGTCTTTGCTGTAAATGCTCTTGAAGTGCAGTGGCTTGTCCTGTTCTTCCTTTAGATGTTGCTGCTTCTTGATCTGGAATGATGGAGGGAATGAAGGGCATTGTGCCCTTCTCCTCACCATGAGACTCAGAAAATAATCTGCCAAAACAGAGCATCAAAATTGAAAGCGTGAGCTTGGGACAACATCACAAAAGGAGAAAGAGATAAAAAAGAGAAGAAACCAAGGAACCAGCACCTAAGCAACAGCAGAAAGGAAAGCCAGACATTGTGGATGACATTGACAATAGGAAAAGGGGCAGCGGGTTCAGACAGAAAGTGCCGCCTTGCACAAGTCCACAGTCATAACGGCCTCAGCATCAGCATCAGCATCATCCCCACCCTCATCATCATCATCATCATCATCATCATCATTAGCTTCAGCATTGGCATCGGCATCAGCATTAGCGTCAGCCTCGACATGCCTTTCCAGTCCAAGCTCTACCTTACGCGCTTTCCCCCCCTTATGGGACTCTACTTTTTTGTCGCCTCTACCCCTCAGCCAGCCACCCTTTCCATCTACTGTTGGGCTCACCTCAGCTATCTCCTGCATGTCCCCCCACCCCTCTCATTCTTCTATCATACGCTCCCTACGCTCAGCCTACCTAGCCACCCCCTCCCTATGCTCAGCCTACCTAGCCACCCCCCTCTCTGCTCCTCCCGCTCAGGCTACCCCTACGCTCAGCCTACCCCTACACCCCCTACACTCAGCCTACCCCTACGCCCCCTATGCTCCCTACGCTTAGCCTCTCCCTACGCTCCCTACGCTCAGCCTACCTAGCCAACCCCTCCCTACGCTCAGCCTACCTAGTCACCCCCCTCTCTGCTCCTCCCGCTCCCGCTTCAGCCCCTCACTGCTCGTCACCTTAGCTTTATTAAAAAAAAAAAAAAAACTCGCCACCTTAGCCTCTCCTTCTCTACCTCTTGGCTGCCTCTCCACCTCAGGCTTCCACCCCGCCTTGCCACCACCTCGCACTGGGTGTGCCTCCCATCATGGGGGGGGAGCCGGTGCTCCCGCTCCCGGTCGGACACTAAGACCTGCACCCAAAAAAAAAAAAATCAGTCCAAGAGAAATGGGGGACAAAGCCAAAAGACGACAACAACAACAACAACAATAACAAAAAAAAGCAAACGACACAACTGAAGTTGGAGGATGTGAACACACGTTACAACCGAAGTGACTCGGGGTAGACAGCAAGGCAAAGGCAGGACCCGCCTCAGCTTCTCCAGCCGCTATCTCTACCTCGACCTCAGCTTCCGCTACAGTTTCAGTTTTAGTTTTAGTTTCAGCTCCAACCTCAGCTCCCTCTATCCTTTAGCCCCCGCTTCAGGCTCAGCTCCAGTTCCAGTCTCAGCTCCCTCTACATCTACGATCAGTGACATACTCATGCCCATGGCACCGGTTGTTCCCTTCCCCTCCTCTCCTGTTACAGCTCTCGCACCGCCTATGACCCCTACTTCGGAGGTGTCATACATTGTTCCGCATAACGCTTCACTCTCCCCTCTCCCTCTTAGTTAGCCCACGCTCCCACACCCCGTTGGGACTGCCTCATCCATTCCACTGTCATCTCCGTTCCTCACCTAGTTCACCCAGTCACTGTCTAGTTTCCGGACTTAGTCCCACGCTTTCATGCCACAGTCATCAGAGTTTCAGCATGGACATGGGTGGGCTGATACACCAGTGCTGGTCCGCTTCCATTAGGAGCAGAGCCGCATCATACAGGAGCAGGCTAGGGCCATTCGGGAGCAGGCGGGTCTTATTCAGGGACTTAGAGAGGATATCATGCAGCTTTGACAGGAGGTCACAGCCATACACATTGTCCCAGGGAGTACCCCAGTGGTCGAGGCACAGATTGCGAGCATGCAATCTGCTATTGAGGAGACTTCTAGATGGGTTGACATGGCCAAACGGGAACCCGCAAGGGTAACCGTTTCGGCTACCCTCATGGAGCAGCAGCAGAGAGCCAGTAAGGCTCTCAACATCAGAGTACGCGGGATCCCATGCACTGAGGCTACACCGATGGTAGACGCGATTGCGTCGTGGTCGCTACCCTGGGTGTGGCTGAGCACAGGATAGAGAGGGCATGGCGGGTGGGGAGAGATCCCAACCGAGAAAGAAAGAAAGAAAGAAATTTTATTAGATTCTTCGGAAGACCGATGGGTCTATGAGACTGAAAGAAAACTTGATACAAATCATAGTAAGGGTGGAGCTACTAAACGAGCATCATCACCCGTGCTGAATCCTAAGTTTGATCATACATAATCAAATAAATCTGAGTGTGACAATGAAAAGAAAAAAGATTAGAGCGGAGCAGAATTCTCCATATGTCATGTCACCTTGGTTGGTGCATAGCCGGTGATGGGACGTTGGCGTCCGTCAAGGGGTGCCGTGCGTCTCGGTCTCCTGGACGAGGCTCGACGCAAGACCAGAGCCACCATGACTCTCGTGGGACGTATCCCGGGTCCAAACAATGACGAGAGGCTCCCGAGAGTGATCTGTGTGTTGTCCCCTCGATGTCTCGTGTGTCGTGCTGTGGTCATCGGGTCGGGGTCTCTGTCACGCTTGCGACTAGAGACTGGACGATCAATGTCACTTGATGGGAAGAACTTTGTGATCTTGCTCTGAGAGGTGTTTGATGATGTGGCCAAGCCCCGTCGCCTGAGTAAGTACTCTCTGTGTCGGACCCCCTCGTGAAGGAAGGCCGCGAGGCATCTTTGATTTGGGTAGGCGAGGAATCTGGAAAGGAGCCCGGAGCCGTCTCTGAAGAGACAGTGGTAGCGATCTCGGATCTCGTAGTACATTGGGCACCTGAAAATAAAATGCTCCTCCGACTCAACCTCCTGACAGTTGCACAATATGCATATGCGTCGCTCCCTAGGGATCCCCTCTACTCTGCCGCTCTCTATGCGGAGGCGGTGTGATGATACCCGAAATTGTCTGATGGAGATTGGTAGTGAGTGAGGCATATGAAGCTCAATGTATCTCGGTGGTGTGATGAATCCCTCCTCTGAAATACGAAGACATTAATCTCTGTAGAAACTCAGCTTCACTGGAAGCTCCCTCGGCTCCAACTAGGTCCTAAAGGTATGTAGCTGGAGAAGATTCTCTCGAATGATCGAGATGGTGGGTGGGAGTACCGGAGGGACATCTAAACTATACTGAAAGGGAGGTATCGTATCGATGTGAAACCCTAGTCTCACAAACCATCTCTGAGTCCGTGCATACCAACATCGCTCGTCTCCCTCTACTGCCAGCCTCATGGAGGAATCGAGAGCCAACCATGGTAACCTCTGTCTCCGTGATGTGCAGTCCCCATATGATCTAACCCGGTATAGATATGTGATGGTCTGAAAAGCTGCATCTAGATGGAGTGGAGAAGCACCAAACTCAGCCTGAATGATGTGATGTGGTACAGAAGGTTTCCCCCGGATCATCCGTGAGAGCATGAGGATCTGGAGGCGCTCCACCTGTGTCCACTCTATCTCTGACATGTCAGGTCCCCAACAAGGGCTGTCATACATACCGGCTGGTCGGACCAAGGAGTCGAAGAGAAGAGCCTTGGTTCGAGGGTCCTGGAAGTGGGAGTGGAAGCATTGTCTCTCTAGCCGAGCTAGTGAGGCGTATCCCCTACTGAGTCTGACGTGCATCGCTGGTCTCGTCGTGAAGATCGGGCCGAAGAAGATGACCCCCAAGTAAGTGTATGAGGATACAATCTCAACTGGTGACCCACCAAAAGTGAACAGCTTCCGTTGCATGTTTGCTCGAGAGGTGTTAAAGATCATGACCTTGGTCTTGCCAAGGTTGATTGCCAAATCATGGGATAAACAAAAAGCTTGCAGTGCATCCAGGTGTCGCTGGATCCCCTCGTGTGTGGACGACAAGAGTGCCACGTCATCTGCATAAAGAAGAATCCTAATGATGATCCCAGCAAGTGAGCAACCGGTCCCTCCGGAAGCCCCCATGAAAGTCTCAAGCTCATCGATGTAGAGACCAAACAGGGTTGGTGATAAGGGACAACCCTGTTTGACCCCTATGGTACTCAAGATCTCATCTGTCTAGCCTGCGCCTGTCCGAACTCGGTTTGAGACTCTCTCATAAAGTGCCATGACTGCCCAGATGATCTCTTGATCAAATCCCAGTGTCTATAGCCGTGTGATGAGACGAGCTCGAGGTACTGTGTCAAAGGCTTTGCGGAAAACCACAAGGCAGCAATATACCCTCTCCTTCCGTGATCTGGCCTCCTCAATGACACTCCTGAGTGTGAGTATGTGATCCATAGTCCCATGGTCTCGCCTGAAACCAGCCTGACCCTCTGCTCTGAGCTCTCTCATCTCTGCGAACAGGCTGACCGACACATCCAATACAGCTGCATAGATCTTGGACATCACATGTCCATTCATGATAGTCCTGTAGTCATTCTGGTCCATGGGATCCCCTGCCTTGTGGATGGGGGTGATGGTGTTGAGTGTCCAAGTGCGGGGGAAGCCAAGGTAAACATCGTCATTGAATATCTTTGCTAGGATCGGGGTTAATGTGTCGATCCCATATGCGATAAACTCAGTGCATAGCCCCTTGTGATCCTTAGCTCGGTCATTGTGCAGTTTCAATGCTGCGTCCTTGACTCCCCCTTTGGTGAACAACGTGCAAGTGGTGGGGCGAGGAGTGTGTATGAGATCTGGAGTGGGCTGTTGTGGGACATCATAAAGATGGTGTGCATACGTGTGCTAGACTCTCGTGTCGGTGAGGGGTGATGGAGACCTACGCTCAAGGAATCTCTGCCAAAAATCCTTGTTGCTGTACAAGATGTTCAGCAGCTCCTCCTCATTTCGACGAAGAAATGCCTGCTTCTTCCGACGTACGAAACGTCGGTACTTGCGTACCGTGTCTAGTGTGTTCAGGAGGTGACATTTGGTTTCAAGTCGGAGTTGTCAGCGATAAGCCTTGCACTCTGCATTATACCAGTTGTTGCAGGGTACAGAACCAAGAGGTGGTGGTCTAGTGGACCGTGTGGTGTGGGGAAAGATTTGGAGGACAACCTCGTGGAGTGTGCGACTAATCAGGGCAGCACGGTCCTCTATGAGTGGTATGTGATCGATGTAGGTTAGGAGTCTGTTTAGGCGTCCTGAGTAGGCAGGTGAGAGGCTGTGATCAAAGTGTATGTCGTGGTAGGTGTCGTGCTTTCTATGTGGTGTGGCTAAGCGTGGGGTGGTGATAGTGAAGAATATGTATGTGTGATTAGCTCGTGGAGGGAGTGGTGCTACGGTGAAGTCGGTGATACATGAAGTGAAGGTAGGGGATCCCATGATGTAATCTACTACACTAGTGCCCCTCCCGTGTGGGAAGCAAGTAACCCGAGGAGGGCCATAGGTCAAGCCCGTTGTAGATGATGAGATCATGCATCCTGCCCAGATCGAGGAACACGTGTCCATATGGAGTAACAGGCCCGTGTCGGTCCAATGAGATCTTGGTCATACCTGCTCCGTCTAGGTCCATGTCAAGTAGCATGATAGAGTCGTCTCGGAAGTCCAGGAGTGGTGCTTGGCGTGTGCTCGTCTTGGCGTTGAAGTCCCCAACAAGGAGAACTTCCCCGCGGGCTGAAAGGTCTAGGATATCCTGATGTAAGGGTGAATATGGTGATGTCTCAACCTCCTCTCGTGCGACTTTGGCGAAGTGGGATGTGTCTGGCGGGAAGTAGCATATTGCTATGAAAAGGTCACGAGTGATTGTGTGTCGGATCTAGATCCACATGAATCGGGAGTGTGCGTCCTTCCTCTCAATGGAGATGGCTCCAGCGAGGGAAGACCTATACAATATTGCGACCCCGCCTGATCCTCGAACTCCTCCTGTATCCCTCGTCTCATCCCTGAAGGTTGACTCCCATGTGCAGCCATTGACTATCGGTAGTGGACGCTCTGGGCTCTGGTGTGTCTCCATGTAAAAGACTATGTATCGTCTTGTATAAGACTCCGAGAAGTTCCCTAGGTCTGACCATAAGGTACCATTACAGTTCCAAATGGTGTAGGCTAGGGTTTGGGAAACCTGAGTCTCATAGGTCTTGTCTCCCTAGGGGGTACGGGTGGGAGCCCAACGGGTGCCGGTCTACAACCTACCATCTTGGACCACGTCCCATTTTCCCTCCTTGCGGGCAACATCTCGCTGCTGCAAAAGAGCTCGTCGCTCCTCAATCTTTCCTCTTCCCCATCTCCTCGCGTATGTAAATTTGGACCGAAGGGTCTCCCGCCTAGTCCCCTGTTCTCATCCCCCTTTGCCATTCATTGTGGGGGAGGCAGGGCGGAGAGGTAGAAAGAAAGAAAGAAAGTTTATTAAAGTCTTCGGGAGACCGTGAAGGTCTATGAGACTAAAGATAACTGATACAATGAGCATAACGGTGGTGGTCTCAAAACGGGCCAACCAACCGTATCTACAAAAAAGAGGTTATGAAGGACTGTGTGTCTAGTCCTGATACAAAAAATATGTGTCTACCTCCAGATGATACAAAGAAGAAGGGGGGGGGCACCAAAAATGGGGCAGAGGGGGGAGATACAGTATACATGTGCAGGTGGTGACCGTCAGAGACCAATCATAGAGGGGCCGTCAAATGGGAGGTCGGAAAAAACCCTGCGATAGATGATTGGCCTCTGACGTCACGCGGCCTAGTCGAGCTCGGTCGTCGGGGGCGGCGGGTGGCCCTGTGGATGAGGGCAACGGTAACCCCAGTGGGGCGGGCAGAGAGCAGAGACGAGATGTCATGGACCTGGATGTGTGAGTCTGTCCGCTGACGCAGCTGTCGTGGCTCTGGCTCTCGCTCACGTCCACGTCGTCGGCTAGACTGAGAAGAGGTATCCTGTGACTGAAAGAAGTCAGTGATAGGCCGCTGGGTGTCCTCACGCTGTGTGTGCTGCTCGTGTCGCCGTGCTCGGAGAGAGGTATCTCGGTGGCAAGTCATCTCATGTAAGAAAGCGGCTAGGCATCGCTGATCCGGGAACTGCAGCATGTGTGGGAGGGAGCCGAATCCATTGCGGAAGAGGCAGTGGTATCGGCCTCGAATGGCATAATAGATAGGACATCTGAAAGCAAAGTGCTCCTCCGACTCGATCTCCTGCAAGTCGCAAAGTGGGCAAAGGCGGTCCTCTCGTGGGATACCCTCTGCGCGTCCGCTCTCGATCCGTAATCGGTGTGACGAGACCCTAAACTGACCGAGGGAGATCCGGAGCGCATGTGGTAGATGAAGCTGTGTGTAATCCGGAGGTGTGATGAAGCCCTCTTGTGAGATCCGGAGAGGCGAGGGGCAGGGCAGAGAGGTGGAGGGATAGGGCGGAGCGGAGAGGCTACGGGAGAGGCCTACGGGAGGGAGCGGAGAGGCTACAGGAAGGGGCAGAGAGGCTACAGGAAGGGGCAGAGAGGCTAGCGGGAGGGATCGGAGAGGCTAGCGGGAGAGAGGGCAGCGGACTCCCGTTTCGCCACGTCCACCCACCTAGTCATCTCTACTATAGCCGACTGTATCGTGGCTATCTGTGCCTCCATCTCTGTGACTGGGGTCCCTCCAGGCGTTTCTCTCAGGGTCCCGAGCTCCTCTTGAAGCTGTGTGATCTCGTGTCTGAGCCCCTAGATAAGGGTGCCCTGCTAGTGTATAATGCGGGCCTTCTTGGGTGTATCGGCCTGTTCTTGAGTGTAATGTGTCAGCTTTGCCTGACGGGCTTGGATGCTGTGTATCTCAGCCAGTAGGGAGTCCCAAGCATCTGGTGGGGGCCTAAGAATTCTTGGTCCAAGTGGGAACTGGTTCTCGAGAGGGGTTGGAATGAAGGTGGGCTGCCGAGGTTGTGCTGAGGGTGGGGACAGCATGATCTGGGCGGGGGAGTGGTATGTAGGAGTAGTGAGGCCGGACGAGGTGATGAAGGGTGGCTGACTGAGAGGTAGAGGTGATACGAGGGAAAAGTACTGTGTAGCCGTGGCCGGTGGGGCTAGTGGTGAGGCTATTGAAGAGGAGACCTGTGATGATGATGCAGGAGAGGGGGAGGATAGAGGTGGCGTAGATGATGAGGCGGATGATGGTGGTGAAATAGTGGTGGTAACCATAGAGGTCGAGGATGTGGTGAGCAGCATGGGCTTCGGGTGGGCCCCTTTCTTCTGGGCCGCGGTGCTGTCCACTTTCAAACCACTGCGGTTGCTGTGTTTGTTGAAGTCCTCCAGGCTGAGTTGCTTTTGTGTTTTTCCCTTGTCACCGTTCCCCTTCCCCATCTCCTCGCGTATGTAAATTTGGACCGAAGGGTCTCCCGCCTAGTCCCTTGTTCTCATCCCCGTTTGCCATTCATTGTGGGGGAGGTAGGGCGGAGAGGTAGACGGAGAGGCGAGGGGTAGAGCAGAGAGGTGGAGGGACAGGGCGGAGCGGAGAGGCCTACGGGAGGGAGCGGAGAGGCTACGTGAAGGGGCGGAGAGGTTAGCGGTAGGGGGCGGAGAGGCTAGCGGGAGGGACCAGAGAGGCTAGCGGAGAGGCTACGGGAGGGGGCAGAAAGGCCAGCGGGTGGGAGCGGAGGAGATGCTATGGGAGAGCTGCTGAACAGTTGAGCGAGGGGAAGGCTGAGCGAGCAGGGCGGTTGAGCGAGGGGGAGGTTGAGCTGAGCGAGCGGGAGGCTGAGAGAGGCGAGGAGGCTGAGAGGGGTGGGAGATTGATCATACGGTTCCATGACACTCAAACACGACTTTCAGCTCTACGATGCAGGTCAGTCATTCGAGATCAGCCAACGATCTATGGATGAGGACCTCACACCTCTACAGGTTGAGGAGAGGCGCTCTTTGCTGCTACAACGAGATTAGGCTCGGAAGGAGGAAAAGTGGGAAGTGGTACGTGAGGGACGACTTCTCACAGGCCCCCGTAGGGCACCTGCCCCCTCCCCTACATAGGGAAGTGGGGTCTATGAGACGCAGATATCTGAGACCCTGTCTTGCACCATTTGGGACTGTAATGGTACCTTATGGTAAGAACCTGTAGGCTATCTCATGGGCTATCCATAGATGCCACTTATACCTTGGTATGAGCCTTGTAGGCCTAGTTATAGTTAGTTAGGACTATTGGTACAGTTAGTTTATGTACCATCTAGGTCAGTTAGGACACTTAGTCCAGCTAGGGCTAGCATTTTGGAGCTGCCTCGAGCTGCGTGCCGGCGTTTGGAGCCATTTGGATCTGCTGAATTGATCCCGAGACTTCTCTTTGAGCCCTTCCCTTCTCATTTGGTGTCCTTTTGCCTCGGGCTGCGAGCTTCTCTCCATTGGATCTCTTTCACTCCATTTCTACGTGCTCTCCTCCTCGTGGGAGCACTTCTTTTGCTGTAATTCTCATTTCCAGCCCTCATTTGCTCGCTTTCAGAGCCTGTCATTGCTGTTCATCATTGGGTAAGCCGTTGTTGCATTGGCTTTTTCTTCATTTGCATTTTGGAAAGGCCTCATGTTGCCTTGGACCTCAACAGAATCCTGTGGCTGAGCGGAAGAATAGATCAATGATGGAAATGGCCAGATGCATGTTGAAAGGCAAACATTTGCCTAATAAGTTGTGGTTGGATGCGGTCATGTGTGCAAATTACATCTTGAATAGATGTCCTACAAAGGCATTGCAGACTATCACACCTTATGAGGCTTGGACGGGTCGTAAGCCTCGCATTTCCCACATGAGGACTTTTACAGAGACGCACTAAGTTGGATGATACAGCTGTTAAATGCATTTTTCTTGGGTATAGTTTACAGAGCAGAGGCTATAAGCTATATCAGCCCCGCATGGGCAAGTGTTTTGTCAGTTGGGATGTTGTGTTTGATGAATCTTCCACTATGCCTTTGCTGGACTGTCAAAAACAGCATGTTGTTGATGCCTCAGACATATTTGATAGCTTGATGCCTTTGTTTCCATCCGATGCTCAGGATGATGTTCCATCTGAGGTTGTCCCTCCTCCATCTGTTGGTCATTTACAGCCCCATGTGCATGCAGAAATTCAGCCTGATATGCCTATCATTGATTAGGATCATTTGCACCGGGCTCTTGACTAGGAAAGAGCAAAGATTGAGGAGCCTAAAAAGGTACCCCGTTGGCTCCTTGACACATTAAAAGACAGCAAACAAGACACTCCTCTGCCAGCCCGTATGAGAGCAGTTGTCCAGAAAGAGCATGCTAGTTTTGTTGCTTATGCTTTGGTTGCTACAGCATGCAATGAAGAGCCATTATGTCATCAAGATGCCTTTCAGAATGATTGTTGGATGAAGGCCATGCAAGCTGAATTGGACTCTATCCATCAGAATGACACTTGGGAGTTGTGTGATTTGCCTTATGGCAAGAATGCCATTGGGTTTACAAGATCAAACCGAAAGCTGATGGTTTAGTGGACCGTTACAAAGCCCGTCTTGTTGCTAAGAGCTATGCTCAGCAGCATGGCATTGACTTTGAGGAGACTTTTTCTCCCACTTCCAGGATCACTACCATTCGCATTGTTATTGCCTTGCTACCCACTTTCATTGGTAGATACATCAGCTTGATATTAAGACAGCTTTCCTTCATGGGCATTTGCAAAAAGAAGTCTATGTTTCCCAACCTCCTGGCTTTGAGGTTGACGATTTTGAAAGCAAGGTATGCCGCTTGAAAAAGGCCCTCTATGGATTGAAGCAGGCACCTCGGGCTTGGTATTCGACAATTCATTCTCATTTGCTCACAGTTGGCTTTCAGAACAGCCCTACAGAGGCTACCCTTTACATCTGCAAGCGTGGGACAGATTTGCTGATTTTAGTCCTTTATGTTGATGACATCCTTGTAACTGGGACACATGCTCAGCAAATTGCAGATTTTAAAGTTGATTTGCATAAGACATTTGCTATGTCTGATCTTGGTCTTCTGCACTACTATTTGGGCATTCAATTTGCTAGCAGTGAGGGGGGCATTTTAATGTCACAATCCAAGTACATTGGACAGCTTTTGCAGCGTTTTCAGTTTGAGGATTGCAAACCAGTATCCACATCATTAGAGACTGGTTTTCACTTCTCTTCAGAGGATCCGTCTTGTTGCTAAGGGCTATGCGCAGCAGCATGGCATTGGCTTTGAGGAGACTTTTGCTCCCACTTCTAGGATCACTACCATTCGCATTGTTATTGCCTTTGCTGCCCACTTTCATTGGTAGATACCATAGTCACATGAAAACCCGTTTCGTCCTCTTCGAAACCTCGAAACGCGAAATAGACGAAACGTTTCGAAATAGGATGAAACGCTCTCAACGAAACCTTTGTTTCACCCAACTTGTAGCTGTGAAGTTGAGTACAGAGCGGCCTTTATAGCTACAGTGGAGTATGTTTGGCTTCAGAAGCTACTTGCAGATCTTTGTGCATGTCAGAGTGGTCCTACCGTCATCTTCATTGATAGTCAGAGTGCTTTGGCTGTCGCACGGAATTCGGTTTTCCATGCTCGCACAAAGCACATTGAGGTTCACTACCACTATGTCAGAGAGCGATTATCAGTAGGTGATATTGAGTTGTCTTATGTTCCCACTGAAGACAACTTGGCAGATCTTTTTACGAAGGCTCTACCTCGACCTAAGTTTGAGGCTTTTCGGCAAGCTTTAAACTTAGTACCTTTTGTAACTTGATCTGTTGTACTCTGTACAGTCATAGGTTGCTATATCCTACGGGACGAACATGTGCAACCATGACACTAGATATTTAGGTATCGTGAGCCATGTCTAGGATACTTCAGCCCATACCATGGAGGAGGGTTTGTAGGCTATCTCATGGGCTATCCATAGATGCCACTTATACCTTGATATGAGCCTTGTAGGCCTACTATTGGTATAGTTAGTTTATGTACCATCTAGGTCAGTTAGGACACTTAGTCCAGTTAGGGCAGTTAGCCCTAGGGTTTTTCTTATGTAAGCTCTCCCTTGAGCCTCCACACTTCAGTTTTGCAGCAATCTAGCATCTCGTTTTTCTCCATTGTGCTTTCATTTTTGAGCTTCCATTGCTTCCAACACCCAACAGAAGCAGGGAACTTCTCGGAATCCTATACAGGCCACGACATAGTCTTTAATACAGAGACACATTAGAGTCTAGAGCGCCCTTTTCCAATAGTCAGCGGATATACATGGGAGTCTGCCTACAGAGATGAGACGAGGGGTACAAGAGAAGTTCGAGGTTTAGGTGGAGTTGCAGTCCTTTTTAGATCCATACTTCTGGGGACCATTTCAGTAGAGCAGAGAGATACACATTCCAGATTTCTTTGGATCCGGATTCGACACATGGACAGCCGGGATCTGTTTGTCGCAGTTTGCTACTTCCCTCCTGAGACCTCCTACTTTGCCATAGATATTCGAGGTGATAATGAGACATCCCCATTTGCTGCTCTTTATCAGTCCATCGTTGACTTCTCTAGCCGCGGAGAAGTCCTCCTAGTGGGGGACTTCAACGCGAGGACAAGGGCCCATCAAGTACCACTTCTTGACTTCAGAGATGATTTCACTCTACTGGTAGATATTGACCTTGAGGAGGCAAGTATGCTACGGGTTTCGGCTGACAAGTGAGGTCCATTCTCATCTTATGGGCAGGTCCTATTAGACCTCGGCAGGATACATGATCTCATTATCTATAATGGTCTTGACAGATGGCTCGCTTCAGGTGGTTTCACATGCTTTCCACATGGGGGGAGCTCCAATCTTGTTGATTACATCATGGGATCCCCTGTCTTCACATCTCGCATTACTGACTTCACTGTAGTACCTCTCCTCCCTGGGGCTGATCATACATACATTTTCTTTAGCATCTCCACCCCCCTTCGCATAGCACCTTCCACCTCACTCAGTTCTTACTCCACCTACCACGATATACGCTTTGATCGGGATAACTCCTCTTCTTACTCCGGCCCGTTTGTACATACTTCTCGCGTATATTGACTTCATACCTCTTTAGAGGATCGTGTTGCCCTTGTTACCCGCTCACTACACGAGGCTGCCATTCACACTTTCCCCCACACCACCTGCTCCACCTACTTACCACCCGTTAGAACCGTACTTTGTAATAGTTGGTACGATTATGAGTGTAAGGCTTTATGCCGTTAACTGAGATTCGAAACCAAAAACAGTCTTCCGAGCGCACCAGATACGCTACGCGAATACCGTAGACTGGTATGGAGGAAGAAACTAGACTTCGTTCGTCGGAATGAGAAGGAGCTATTGAATATTTTGTTTAGTAACAACTCTAAGGACTTCTGGTGGAGATTTTTAGAAGGATGGTCTCCTTCGTCACTCACTGACACTTAGATCTGGTTTGATTATGCATGCACACTTTATGACATCCCAAACCAGCCAGTCCCTAATCTCTCACACATGCCTCGCCCCACATCCTGTACCCTTTTCACTAGAGGATTAACCACCTAGCCTCGATCTTAGCAAAGCTTTTTAATGAAGCTGTTTGTTTGGGGTTTCCACACACTTGGACCATTAATACTATCTCACCCATCCACAAGGCAGGGGATCCCATGAGCTCAGAGAACTACATGACCATTATGATTGGACATGTCATGTCCAAGATTTATGCATCAGTACTTGACTCCGAGGTTAGCAGACTTGTAGAGTGTCGAGGACTTAGAGCAACAGGACAGGCCGGATTCCGGCGTGATCATGGAACCATGGACCACATTCTCATACTCAAATGTATCATCAAGGAGGCGAGGTCACGGAAGCAGAGGGCTTATTGTTGCTTTATGGATTTCTGCAAGGCATTTAACATGGTTCCGAGAGCCCGTCTCATACGGCATCTACAGGACTTGGGTTATGACTAGGAGATCATTTGGGCTGTCATGGCACTTTACGAGAGAGTTTCAGGCAGAGTTCAGGTAGGATCCGGGTGGACAGACGAGATCATGAGCACCATCGGGGTCAAACAAGGGTGTCCTTTGTTGCCTACCTTGTTTGACCTCTACATTGACGAGCTTGAGACAGTGATGCAGACATCGGGGGGTGTAGGTTGCTCTCTGGCGGGCACGCTGATCCAGATATTGCTCTACATAGATGACGTGGCTCTCTTGTCTTCTCAGCAGAGGGGCTTTAGAGACACCTAGACGCACTACAGTCCTTTTGTGAGTCTCATGATTTGAAGGTCAACTTGGGTAAAACCAAGGTCATGATCTTCAATACATCTCAAGCCATCATGCGTCAGGAGCAGCTCACATTTGAGGGGTCACCTGTTGAGATAGTTTCATCATACACTTGGGGTTATCTTCTCCAGACTCAGCTTCACTATGAGACCCGCGATGTAAGCACGCTTGAGCAAAGGGTATGCTTGATTGGCCAGACTAGAGAGGCAGTGCTTCCGCTCGCACTTTTAGGATCCACGTACCAAGGGGTTGCTTTTTGACTTCCTGGTTCGCCCAGCGAGCATGTACGGTAGCCCTTGTTGGGGGCCAGACTTGTCGGATACAGAGTGGTGGGCCCGTGTGGAGCGGCTACAGGTTCTCATGTTATCACAGATGATTCGTGGTAAGCCATCCATTTCTCATCAAATCATTCAGGCTGAGTTTGGGTCACCCCCTATCTGTACCGAGTTAGGGAATATGGGGATTACACCTCGGGGCATAGCAGGCTACCATGGATAAGACTGGGGCTGTGGTTGGGACTGACATCCGGGGGTGCGACAGGGGATCGATTAGACGGGGAGAGGAAGGAGTATACAAAGGGGGAAAGTAGGTAGTGGGGATGACATGATCCTAGTGCTCTTGAGAAACCTGACTTGCAAACAAACACAGGGAAGAAACCATATGATAGCCGCAGACATGCTCACCACCCAACCACGACATCCAGGACTTGGATTACCCCTCCGAGCCATATGTTGAGCTGTTGGCACATTGGCACATCTCCCAACTAGATACCAACTAGCTTGGTGTCCCATACCACTAGGTGGCACCCAAAGGGTCCTTGGATCTACTGCTGGGCCTTTGGCTACGTTAGAAAGCAGGGACTCATCTGCAACACGATCCAGGATCCAAACTTGCAAGGAAGAGCCAAGCTTGCTCTGACTTACATCCTTGAAAACTGAACCCTCGGGCTCAAGCATAAAAAGATTGAAACCAGTACTTGAATGCTTTGCACTGGTATAAGCAAATTCAACTAATATTCTTCCCATCAAGAATGCCTCTTGGAAATATATGCCCGAAGCATATCCTCGAGAAGACCAGATCATCATAAAGTCCCTGGTCATCCCCTCTTTGAAAATCCATGTCATGCTCCCCCTCGGGAAGCTTGGGATTAGTTGTATCAGCCATGAGGGTGTTGTGGCAGAGAAAAGGAGGGCTGAGGCTGAAATTCGAAAGAGAGAGCAGCCTAAGGGAAGAGGCAGCAAGAGGGGATTGAGGTGGCTATCCAAGCAGTGAGCTAGGGGCTGCCAGAGAGAAGAGGAAAGAGGCAAAATTGGCAAGGCTGACAGAGAATATAAGGGTGAATGAATTGGGCTATGGAGCAGGCAGCCTGGCTGAGAGGAATTGGTGAAGGAGAGGCTGGTCGCAATACCTTGCTGCATCAATATCTCGAATTCAAGGGGCTAGAAGCTTTATAGGCTGAGGTAAATCCTAGCTTTTAGGAAGCAAAGCTATTCTAAGCTAACTTGATTTAGCCATCCACCTAAATTGGAATGCTTTTTGCTTTTAGGATTTCCAAGCATGCCAAATCTCGCCCAGCCAAGTTCTGGGTTTGGTCAGCTCCCAACACAAACCATCTCCTCCCTTTTTCTTGCAACGCCTACCCTAAAACCCTCAGCAAGGAAATTCGCTGCTTCCCCCAGCCTAAACCCTAATTTCAAAACAGCCCTATGCATCAATTGTGCAACCCTGTGGATACTAGTCTCCTCGCCTGGAAGTCCATCTCAAATCCGAACCCCTAGTCATGAATCTCTCTCCTTGCTTCCTCAGCAATTTATCTTACACCCTCTTCACGAATTTTCTCTATGCCAATCCAGACGAATCTATAATCCTGATTCCTAACTGACGAAATCACAAGCTCTTGTAGGGAATCATTAGAAATTTGGAATTTCAGTCATACTTGAAGAAAATTTGTCCACACCTTCTCTCTTCAGAGATTCATACCTCAGGCATTGGCTTTGATACCAACTGACATGATTCAAGCGCTCCTGAGAACTTGGACCTGCAAATAAACACAGGAAGGCAACCATAAAACAACGATGATAGCCGCAGGCATGCTCACCATCCAACCACGACATCCAAGACTTGGATAACCCCTCTGAGTCACAAGTTGAGCTGCTGCCATAAAGAGCCAAGCTTGCTCTGACTTGCATCCATGAAAGCTGAAGCCATAGGCCCCTTATATAGACTAGAGCCCAGTGCTGCTAAAGATAGTAGAAACTCTGACTCGTCTTATGCTCTTGCAATTTAACCTGAGAATCACTTGCCTAGCCCCTAGCCTCCCCAGGCTACCTGAGCTAGTTATGTGTGCCTAAAGCACATGTTAGATATGGTCCATGCACACGATAGGGGAGGGAGCAGATGGGGCATTGAAACGGAAGTAGGCGGAGGCGAGGGAGTAGACAGGGGGAGGGAGCAGGCATCTATGAAAGGCTAAAGGGTCCATGAGGTTTAAAAAAGTCAAGATACAATGAAAGCTAAGGGGTGGGGCCACTACAAACGAGCCCCCATACCCCAGGTGGTTGTCTGACACAAGAGAATAAACAAATACATTGTGCTGTTGCCTGTAGGAGAGAGAACCAAAATGTAAAGGTAATGATGGGAGGCCCCCGTAGTTGGTGGCCAACAAATTAGCTATCCATCCGGATGACTGGACTTGTGTATGTTGTCTGTGGGGCGAACTCCACCGGTTGGCGGAGGATTAGACAAGATGATCTCATCTGACAGTCGCTCTGGATGTGGTGAGGGCTAGCATCGTCAAGTCTTGCCCCCTTTTGCTCCGTTTGTTGTTGTCCCCATTAAGATCTCCTATTTCTTTGGGCTGATAGCACATAAAGGGCTGCTTGTAGGCTGGAGCAAGGGAGGGTGGATGAGGTCTCTCACTATTGTGGGGTTGTCTAGGGCCCGGTAGTGCTCCCCCAAGATGGTGGCAAGATGACGACGTACCATGTGACACTTGAGATAGCCTCTCAAGCCTATAGGATAGATGGTTTGAGTGTCACCCACTTGGATATCCAGGACGCAGCCCCTTCCTCTCACTAGAGTCTTGAGTTCTCTCCCGGGGGAATGCATTTGGGAGATGGTGGCCAGCATCACAGGCTGGAATGTCTGGGCAGTGCGCTGAAGTTTAGTGCACCAGGCTGTTGATGTTTTAAGTTTTACCCTTTTGTTGATTAAAAATATTAGGCTTTGGATCGAATGCTCTAATGAGAATTTACTTTCATTGAGAGTTTGAAAGGTAGTGTAATGTTGATCTGTAATATTTTCCATATTAAATGTTATCAAGTATGTGTGAATTTGTCGAGAACAAATATGCTTTTTGCAACTTTGTGTAGTAAGGCTTAAACAATTGTTGTCACCTTCAGCAACTGCTAATTCTTCTTCTCAATCCATTTTTTGATGTTTTTAATTCTTACTACTCTATGTAGTGGCGATTGAAATATTTACTATCTGTTATTGTATTAAACAGAGGCAGGTTTGCCGGCTGTTCGTGTGCCCAGGAAACAACAATCATGAGGGGGTACGCTTCCCACTCCCTTTGTGCATTGGGGCATCTGTTACATGCTTGCTTGCTTAATTTATTTATTTTTTCCCTTAAGACATGAGTATTCTAAAACCCATATCATCTTGTTACTCTACCTGCTTAATGGATATGCTTAATTTTATCTTTAAGACAGGAGTATTGTAGAATGTATATCATCTGATTCAGCCAGTGTGTGTGTCTTGTGTCTCCCTTTGAAATCAAACTTTATTGAAGTTGCTTGATATCATCTTCGACAGTTTTAGTGTCTGTGTGTGATACATGCAAAATATGTCTTTTTGCAAAGAAAGGAACCTTCTATTAATGCTTGAAAGACTTCATGCAAAACAGCAGCCCCGAAGGTGCTGAGTATGGAAAAAGCTGGAAAGAGGCTGAAAAAAGAAAAAACCAGCCTGTTCCAGAGAAACCCAGCTCACTGCCTAGGGGCTCTTTGGTACAGGGGCTAACAGCCAGGTGGGGGGACTATACAACCAACGAATCGCTCGCGGAGTGAAAACGTAGAAAACTCTTGCAGGCTAATCTTGGGATCAAGTTGTGTGCTCATTTAATGAAGTATTGCAGATGCATTGGTTTATCATGTCTCCTATTTTCAAAGGACTATGAACCTATTGGCGAATAGAGATGGAGGGACTATTTCATACTGATTGCAACTTCCAAGGTTCGCGACATTTTATTGGCATATTCTCTTAATTAACCTTCTAAGTGGAAGGGCCGGCCACTTAAACCCTCTTATTGCAGGGAAATGGGTTTGTTGGCAAGCCTTAGTTGGGGGTCATTGTTATCGAAATAACATTATGATAAATATAATGGACATTACCCCTTTGTAAAGAAGCGGGTCTAGCTTCTAAGAGCCTAAGCACTCAGTGGAATATTTTCCCAGGTAGATCCAGATAAGTAACACTCACGAGGACTTGTTGATGATGTGTGTACAGGAACCCACGAACACTCTCAGATCTAGAGAGAGTGATGAACACCATGTAGGGAACCCAGAAGGGACATTTGATGTATTGCTTTGAATAGGACACAACTATGTACACAAGAACCTTCAAGTGAGATCCAATGTGCTGCAATGTCTGAGTGACGTAAAAGCCTCCACCTACGCGCTCCTTTGTTCGGAGTCTGCTGTGTGCTCTAGTGAGCTTCAGTGGTTTTTTACTGAGCTACAGTGAATGCAGAGACTGGGCTTCGAGGTCCCTATGTATAGAGGGGGACTGATCTGCCCCCCATTGTGATATGGGCCAACTGGTCCCTTTGACAGGCCTACCAGAGGCCGATCCAATGGCTGACCTTCGCCGCTGGACCCACCGACATCAACTGTCCTCGCTGACCAGCTTCTACTGGCCTCAGCCGTGTGCCTCCATTTGTCACATCTGCTGGCCTGCACACAGTCCACCGTGGCTGATCTCTCCCTCTGAGATCCAGCCCTGACTGTTTCAGAACTCGAGCCTTGATTTGCTCTATCTGCTGCCCCAATTGATAGTCCTGTTTGCATGCCTATCTGACAGCCCATGTGGCAGCCTATATGCTGCTCACATGACTTTCCATGTAGAGTTTATCCTCTCCTATAACTCCCATGTGGCACTAGTAATATCCACATGGAAGCCTCTCTCAATCCTTTGTCGTATGCAAATGTCCTGTCCTAGCGACCAGAGAGGAGGGGAGAGGGACCTAGACAGACTGATAAGGCTGAGCACCAGCATCGCTCTATCGATGATTTCCTTCCTTGATGTCTCCAGCCCTCACCAGAGCAAAAGCCATTGTCGGCTGAGATCATCATTTATATCTTTAGCCGACTTGTGGAGTTGATCCCTAGACAGGATACATAGGTTCTGTCATTCTGATGGTCAGCTGACCGACTAGCCCAACGGGGATCTTCCTCCTCCTCCTTTATGGTATTTTGGTTCTCATACAGACATTTATTGTGTATATCCCGCAAAGACATCCTGATGCATTTCTCTATTGACTTTCTTGTGTCAGACATCAGCTTTGGGTGTGGTTGCCTGCTTTAGTGCCCCCACCCCTTAACATTTATTGTATCTGTTTTTTCTCATAGACCTTTCAGTCTTTCTTTCTTTCTTTCTCCTCATATGGAGGCTGGCAAGTGGCGCAATGACGTTTCTACTCGTTGGGCTCACACATTAGCCTTGCTAGCAAGCCTTTTGGGACCTCTTGACTCTTTATATTTTAGACTTTTGTACATAGGTTTGCAACCATTAAAGTTGATGATCAATTTAACATGATTTTATGATTAATTTGTATGCAATGTTACTTTCAAATTATAGAACCAGCATTTTTCTACTAGCACAAAAGTTTTAGGCTCTTACCTAAGCTCCTCATAGCATATGTGAAGGCTGAAATGTTGTTGATGTAGTTCTGTTTCAAATGACTGTACTGCACTATGCCAGATTGAACTCTTGCAAGTATTTGCATTTGGTGGAAATATGCTACAGTCAAGAAACATGTGTTGCCAACTAGTTGCAGGCTTTGCACTATAACAATCATTTGGTTGACCTCCCAGAGGGGGCACACTTGTACATTGGACCGTATGGATAGATTTTCTGTACATATTACTAGATCTCAGCAGATTAGTGCGTGAATGGAAGAGTTTCCCTCGATGAAATGATGCTCACACTGCTGGATGTTGTTCATTATCTAGAGGATTGGGTTGACGGATGGAGTGGACAGCTAGACATCGAGTGGAGCAACGGGATTGCTCGTTTTGTAGAGATGCTGGTACTTTGGCAGAACACAATCAGCGAGGGATGCCCTCCTTGGTGGTGGTTCTTGTGGTTGAGCTGGGTGGTGGTGGTTCTTCTACTCGGAGTTGGAAGTGTAAGTTGAATCGCGACATAACCCACTACTAAGTTGAGGCGATGGGCTAGAAGCCAAACTCAACCAGAACTATCTGATGTGGGACCGATGGCTTACTGTGGATCATCATTTGTGACAATAAGAGAACTTGGTGTCTCCATTGTGGCCCAATCTACCTTTGATAGATTAGGCCCCTAGAAAGGACCCCGATACATGCTTGTTGGGCGGACCAAGAAGTCAAAGAGCAGAGACTTGCCTTGGGGATCCTAGAGAGTGAAAGCAGTGTTGCTCGAGTCTAGTAAGTGCGGTGTATCCCTTGCTCAGTTCCAAGGTTGACCTTCAGATCATGTCTCTTGCAAAAGGTATGGAGTGCATCCACATGTCATCAGAGGCCCTCTGCTGAAAATGGAGTAAGACTGCATCGTTTGCATAGAGGAGAATCTGGATAAGGAGTTGGCGAGGGAGCCCCCCTGAAAGAACAACACACACACGCACACACGCGACAATGTCCCGATGAAGGTCTCAAGCTCGTCGATGTATAGACCAAAAAGAGGTTGGTAATAGTGGACAACCGTGTTTGACCTTGATAGTGCTCATGATCTCGTATGTCCACCCTGTACCCATCCGAACTTTGCCTGAGACCCTCTCATAGAGTGCCATGACTGCCCACATGATCTCCTGACCATACCCTAGATCTTTGTTGCCACTCTAGCCTTGGTATGGCCTTGTAGGCCAGTTAGGACACTTGCTCCATATACGACATGTAGGATTGGTACACTTGGGACATATAGTTGGGCCATCTATTGGCCACTATTGTATTTTCTCATCATTTAAGCTTCCTTCCATTTGACTCCCATCCAACAATGGTATTAGAGCAGCTTCTGGATCCAGCCTGCTCCCTCCCCCCGAGCAAATCTGCCCCTAATGCTTCAGCTCGACCTGTTCAGCACATTCGCAGCGCGACTTGCAGCTTAGACAGTCCCACGACTGTTCCTTGAGCATTTGCGCCGATCACTGTTGGTGCAGCTCCTGCGCAGCGCTCAAGTAGCTTCATTTGCAATTGTGCCTATCTCGTGAAGCTTCCACGCAGCTTCCATACACCTGCAACTAGAAGGTGCTTACCAAGCAGCCATTCAGCTGCAATTGCGTCGCCACAAAGCTCCACCTTGAGCTACAGTCCTTTAGTTCCCTTGCAGCTCGACTAGCATGTGAGGCATTTGTAGCTCCAACTGACCAGAATGGGGTGACCGGAAACTGGGTATTTCTTGTCTGCGTTCGTGTCTCCAACAGCTGCAATTCGTCGCCGTTGGACTGAGTTTTAGCCTCAGCCACTCAGTCCAATTATCATCAACCAGTCCGAACTGCTGCCAAATACTGTCGCCATCACCCCCAACAACATTTTGACATGAAAAACTGCCTGAATCAACTTGTTCGTACAGTAGTATGGACATCCCTACATCTCTTTAGAATCTTGCCAAGTGTTGTACTGCTCCAAAACGCCATCTGTATAGTCTCCTCTCAGCCCATTTGCTATGGTTGCCTGTACGGGCTGACATGGCAGACTGCCACACAGGCATTGTTGAACAGTAGGTTACTTCTGCATAGGTATTTGGGGCAACTCAGTTCTGGTTTTTCTGCTTGGACATTGTGTTTGCAGGTTAGTCAAAAGAGTTGGCTTTGGGATTGCTAGAGCACTCAGAAATTGGGGCTTTGGGTCTATTGCCAGCTCATTGCTGTCAGATTGCACTAGTACTGTGAGATTTTGATTTCTCCTGTGTTGGCCCTTTCTTCAGCGCAATTGCCCTCTCACAATTTGGGGCTTTTGCTCCATTTGTTCATGGAATTGGCCCTTGTGCATTTGGGGTTCTTTTTCAACTACGTTCAATGCAACTCGGTCACTTTTGCAGTCATATGCCCTTGATTTAGTGGCTGGACAGAGTTTAGACATTTGCGGTCATTCTACTTGCAGCTCGACTTTTGCAGGGCAGATGCGTGCATTTGGCTCAGGTTTGAGCATCCAGCTGGGCAGTCACATGTGCATATACTTTTCTGTGATTTTTACCTGACATTTGCGGATTTGCAGTGAGATTTTGGGCAGCAAGCTCATTTGCACAGTGATAGCCTTGAGGATTTGACATTTGCAGAGCACGTTTCTTTTTGCTTCTTTTGCAGTGGCAAGCAATAATTTGCTTGGGATGCTTTCAGCGGAGGACAAGCTTGTTGGCACCAACTATCGCATGTGGCCGGCCCTACCTGGTGCATCTTTTGTCGGTTGCCAATTTTGGGGTATTGTTGTAGGATCAGAGTTGAAACCTTCCTCCCTGGCATCTAGTGCCACTACAGCTGCCTCCATGGTGATGCTACTGTTTCTCCATTTGGATCATCTACCATTGCTGTCGCATTGCCTTCCACGCCGGATCAAATCTGATGGGATGAGATAGATGCACTGGCACATGCCTTGATTACTTTGTCTTCAAGAGGTTAATTATTCTCCATATTCAGTCTTGCAGGACAGCAAAGTCTGCATGGATACATTGGCTAATCTCTCTCAGATTCGGAATGAGGCCAGAGTTGCCATTTTGCGCAGATAGTTGGACAATGTCAAGATGGAAGAAGGGGACAACGTGGATTCTTATCTCACAAAAGTCAAGACTTTAGAGAGCAGCTCATAATGTTGGGAGATTGTGACAAATTCTCAGGTTGTGTCCACTACGTTGAGTGGCCTTGTTGATTTTTATCAAGACTTTGCTGCAACTTTGAGGTTAGTTGCCATGGGTAACTGCAACCATTACAGCTTTGATTAACTTGTCACCTTGCTATTGCAGGAGTAGAGCCGTACAAATAGGGCTGCTTCCATCAGTGCAGACCAAGCCTTTGCCACAGGATCACAAAGGCAAAGGAAAGGCAGCAAAATTTCAGCAAGCCCAAAGCTACTTCTGGTGTGATGACAAGAAACGAAAGACATGCAACTATTGCAGGAAGCCCAGCCATGACATCTTGGAGTATCGAAAGCGCATTGCTACATAGAAAAAGAAGTAGCAGCAAGAACTTGTTACAGTTGCTTCTACTATACATGAGCACTGCTATGAGGCAGCAAATATGGCTCATGATGACAAACAATCCATTGACATGTGAGACCAATTTATTAGTTTCTGATTCTATGTCCGATTGGTCTTTTGATGGTGGTGCTTCCTAGCACATTACCTCTTGCAAAAAGTTATTTCTCTCCTTGGATCATGCTCCTAAGGGGGGCATAGTCACATGTGCCAATAATGCATCTTATCCCGTGAGAGGGATTGACCAAGTTGACGTCACTTCAGTATCTAGAGATATAGTTACTCTTTTTGAAAGTTGTATACTAGCATGGGGAAGGCTATTGTCGCAAAGATGTGGTTTTTGCTGAGCAGGCAGCTTTGTCTTGGCTGGACTCTCAAAACTGCCTTCTCTAAATGCCTCTGATGTGTTTGATTCCTTGCTGACCCTCTTTCAGTCAAATACAGAATCAGACCAGCTCTTGCATGGCTCAACTCCCTCAGTTTCTAGTAGTTCTCAGCCTCCTCAGATTGATGCCCATGTTTAGCCAGATGATAATACTATTGAACATGCAGTTGCAGAGGAGACGGCTGTCGTTAGACAGCCAAAAGCAGTCCTCAGGTGGCTCTTGGACACTCTTAGGGACAGCAAGCAGGCTGCACGCACTAGAGGTGCACAGAGACAGATGCATGGCAATTTTTTGGAGGTTGCTTTGATTGTCACAGCCTGCAATGAGGAACCTTTATGCCAGAAGGATTCTTTTGACTGCAAAGAGTGGATGCATGCTATGAAAACTGAATTCCATTCATCAAAATGGCACATGGGAGTTGTGTGATTTGCCTCCTGGCAATTGTGCCATCGGGTTTACAAGTTAAAGCAGAAAGATGATGATGGTGTAGACCACTACAAAGCTTGTCTTGTTGCCAAGGGCTGTGCTTAGCAGCAAGGCATTGACTTAGAGGAAACCTTTGCTCCCACATCTTTGTCATTGCTATTGCGTCACATAGGCATTGGAGGTTCATCAACTTGACGTTAAGACTGTTTTTCTTCATGGTTTTTGAGAACGTCTGTCAGCCCACCTCTTGATTTTGAGGTTGGGGGGTCCTTGATGATGTACGAGGTTTGTGGCGGCATAAAATAGTGATAGAGCGTTGGTGGCGATAAGTATGCATGGAGTCCATTGTGGTCTCACAGTCATACTCATAGTTGAATTCTACGGTAGTTAGTCACGACAGCTGTGGCATCCTTTTCAAAGGACGAATCTCCCCTGATCTATGGGCTAGCAAACCAACATCTTAGGTGATTGAGAAACCACAATCAAAGCTACATGAAAGAGTAAAGCTGCTTTTGGGATTACACTCAAATTAAGAAAATGACCTGAAAGTTCGCGGCACGGTTCATTGTAGCATTGAGGGTGTAAATGTATACCAGGGAGCCACAATACAAGAGCAGAATTTAGATAAGAAGAGGAGAAAACCAAAGATTCTCGGGGGCGAAGCAAATTCTGCAAATCCGAGCCAAGACCTGGTAGATGCCCCAAGAAGCTTCAAATGCAAGCATTCAATCTATAATGCTCGTTTCGAGGCCCAATGTAAAATCCTTAATTTGGACTTACACTGCGAAGGATTTTCTACTAGGATCCCTGACACCAGGATCCGAGATCCTCGTTTCTATAACAACCCATAGGCCCAAAAACCGCCTTCTTTGAACTCTACGTGCATTCCACCGGACATACAATGGACAAAGCAGGGCCACCACTATTCTTGTTTCCCTTCTGCACTTACTACTACCATCTTGCAATGCTCTCCACGTCGACATCAGGTTCTGGATTTATTCAGGATATATGGTTTGGAAAGAGGGGAGAGAAAAAAGAAAGAAAGAAAGTCATATTAACGTCTGCAAGAGACCTCATGGGTCTATGGGACAAAGTACAAAATGTCAAAAAGACTTAAAACATCTGGATAAGCCAGAGGGTCGAGGAGTACACATGGCATCTCAGCTCGATTATTATATCACACCGATACATACTAGGACTATAAAACTAATAGAAGTGGCCTTCATAACATCAGTTTAAGATTGAGAGTCTTTAGGTTTAGATTTGAAATCTCTAATTAATGTTGTTCCATCTTGATATACAGCCCATTTTTCAGCTTTACGTGCATCCTTCATTTTGGTGAGCTCGACACTCCTCTGCTTGAGCTGAGTTAAGGTGAGTTCCTCGGAGATCCAAATCCTTGTGCCCTTCAACTTGTTTGTCTGTCGGAGAATCTTAATTCTCCCCGCTTTCTCCTTGAAAAACACTTGTACTTGCATTCCTGTTTGGGAGACACAGCTAATATCATTATGATCCCACTCTACTTGTGGTATTTCCTTCTTGAGACATGCAATCCTCTCGTCTGTTGTGTAATCCTCCTCTTCATTGAAAAGGCCAAGGCAATCCTTGGGCAGCCCTCCAATGCGTAGTATCTTCTTATTATGTGCTATAGCTTGTTGCTCTTTTACTTATGTGTATAGATCTGCTTTGTTAAGTTTGCTGTCGCCATCTCTTCCTTGGCTGAACTCACTTGAGTGTTGATCATTTCCTTGACCTTGGAGACAAGAGTTGGTGCTGGTGGAAATGTGCTGAACTTCTCCATGGCTTCTGTAATAATTTCTTGCTTGCCTTTCTTCTCCATCTCGTTCACCTTTCTGCTAAGAGGTGCAACTAGCAGCCCGATCTCTCTGATTTCATGCTCCAAGTGGTAAATGTGCTCCTGAGGATCTAATCCAATCCTTTTCTTGTAGGTCGCTAGGTGTTGCTGCAATGTCGGAGTAAGAGGGCTTGTTGACGGGGGTCGTGGTGAAAATCTTCACCTTCGGGAAATCCATGGTGGCCTTGCAGATTCTCCAAGCCCTTCACTGATGCTAACCCCCCGTGCTGAGCCAAGGGCTCGGCTCAGCTCAGCTGAGGTTGTTGTTCCTGTTAGACTGTACGGGACATGCTGTACGGGTGAGGTACAGTGACCTATTGTATGGCAACCTATTGTATGGTGACGGTGGGTGAGAGAGAGCTACGAGTTGTACGGCTGACGGGAGGGAGCTGTACGGGCGAAGAGAGAGAGAGAGAGAGAGAGAGAGAGAGAGAGAGAGAGAGAGAGAGATTAACGTCTTGAAAGGCCTCATGGGCCTATGGGGCAAAGTACATCAAAGAAGAAACTCATACAAGCCTTTGTGGGTTGAAGCAAAGGGCATGAGTGCTATGCTAAGCTAAATAGTTCAATAGCTCAAACTCAAAACTCAAAAGATGAAAGCTGAAACTATGAATCTGAACTCGATCCTGTGGTGGCTCTCCGGTGGGCTGCAAAGGTGTCTTGGACTTGGGTTTGTCGAGCTGTCTCTTGGTGTGGTGGAGGCTGTGGTCTCCTCAACCTTTGTATCCGATGGGCTATGTCAAGAGTGACGCGTCGTCTCTGGCAGTCTCCTTTGAGGAGAGATGAGATAGACCGAACCTCGATTGTGCTTAGTCTGGTCACTCTCCGTGTTGTGTGTGGTCTCGGTGTCTCTGGCTTGGCAGCTTTGTGTCGTCTCTCCCCGCTGATCCAAACTGCCCTCATGTCAGCTAGCTCCTCCTCCACCCCACTATGTCGTGGAGCTGACTCAAATGCATAGAAGTCTATGACATGTCGTTGTGCCTGGTCTACATAGAGAAAGAAAGAAAGAAAGATATATTAACGTCTTTAGGAGGCCTCGCGAGCCTATGAGACGAAGTACAGTATCAAAGTGACTCGTGCTCATACAAGCCGCTATGGGCTAAGGCAAAGGGCTCACTAAGATCCTTTGCTGAGTACGATACTATACTGAAATCAGTGTGAGAGATTGCGGAGAGAGAGAGAGCAAGAGAGTGAGAGCTTGAGAGCTGAAAGCTTGAGATCTGAGTTGCAATAGAAGAGTGTAAAGAGTACAACTCAAAGAGTGAGAGATAAGGTTTTGTCCTAGTGACAAAACCTTAGTAGTCACTAACCATAGTTAGTGAACTAACTGCGGTTAGGGGGAAAAACCTCTTAAAGAGGGAAAAGTGCGCCTAACTAGCTTATTAAATTACATTGGTCACTGCTGAATTATATCTATAATTCTAACACCTCCCTGCAGTGCCAATGTCATGTACAAGGCTGATCAATCACCAAACGGATATAAGTTCAGGGCACTGCGAAATGCCTCAAACTTTTCACGTGGTAGTGCTTTGGTGAAAATATTTGCAACGTTGTCATGTGTGGACACAAAGATCATACTGATCTCTCCTGCATGCAACTTCTCTCTGATGTAGTGATAGTGAACCTCAATGTGTTTCGTGCGAGCATGAAACACTGGATTCTTTGCCACTGCAATGGCACTCTGACTATCAGTGAGAATTGGAGAAGGACCCTCCAAAGACAGATGAAGATTAGCAAATAGACGTCGCAGCCAGACACATTCAACTGTTGCTGTGAAAGCTGCCCTGTACTCAGCTTCACATGATGAGGTAGCCACTGTAGATTGTTTCTTGCTCAGCCAAGAAATGCAAGATTTACCCAAAAAGAAACAATTGCCACTGGACTGCCTAGTGTCATAATCACCAGCCCAATCTGAATCACTATAGGCATGCATCTGCAAGTCACCCCCCCTGGGAAATAGCAAGCCAAAAGACTTCGTGCCCTGCAAATAACGGAAGATGCGCTTAACTGCCTGCCAATGCATAGTTTTTGGGCTGTGCATGTACCTGCTCACCTGAGATACTGCAAACTGAATATCAGGTCTAGTGTTGCAGAGATATATGAGGCATCCAACAGCCTGACTGTAAAGTGTGGCATCAACTAATTCTCCTGCATCATGCATTGTGAGTTTTAGCCCTGGCTCCATGGGAGTGGCTATGGGCTTACAATCATGCATGTTAAATCTGTCCAAGAGTTTTTGCACATACTTGGATTGAGACATAACAGTGCCACGTCTCTCATGAGAGAACTGGATCCCCAAATAAAAGTGAAGCAGCCCCAAATCTGACATGTCAAGGTTGGTCTGCAAATCAGCTTTGAAATCTGCAATTTTGTCTTCATTGGATCCTGTGAGCAGTAAGTCATCGACATAAAGAAGGATGACTAAAATTTCCCCCCCATCCATCTTGATGTAGAGGGTGCTCTCAGTAGGACTATTGTGCAGCCCCTTGCTAGTCAAAAAGGCATGAATCTTGGCATACCATGCACGAGGGGCCTGTTTCAGCCCATATAAAGCTTTGTTTAGCTTGCATACTTGAAGTGCATTTGCTGTAATTTCAAAGCCTGGAGGTTGTTTGACATACACCTCTTCCAGCAAGTCTCCATTTAGAAGGCTGTTTATGTCCAACTGATGAACATTCCACTCAAAATGTGCAGCCATTGCAATAACTGATCGGATGGTGGTCATCCGGGATGTAGGAGCGAATGTCTCCTCATAATCTATGCCCTTTTTCTAAGCATAGCCTTTAGCAACCAGCCTTGCCTTGTATCTGTCAATGGAGCCATCTGGCTTTCGTTTGACCTTGAAAACCCATCGTGTGCCAATGGCATGTTTACCTGGTCGCAAGTCGACAACATCCCAAGTCTGATTTTTTTCAATGGACTGCAACTCATCGTGCATGGCATTCATCCAATGGACATTGTCCTTTGCCTCTTCGAATGTGGCAGGCTCCTCCTCATCAAGAAGAGTACCTGCATATGCTGATTCCACTGAATTAGCACCTTCCATGTGCCTTGCTGCACTGCAAGTCCTGCCAGGTAACGGAGCATCAATTTTACTCTCCCTGAGAGTCTGTAACAGCCAGTTTGGGACTGTTTTTGCTGCATGTATGTCTGCAATTTCTTGCTGCACCACCTGTTCCATTGCCTGTGGAGGTGGCAAGACATCCTGTGGCGGAACTAAAGCATCGGGAGGTGGCTGTAAATTCTGATTTGCATCAGAAATATCAGCAGGGGAACCCAAGGCAATGGGTAGCAATCCCTGAAAGACATCCTCTGAAGAAGGCATTTGAAATTCAGCCTGAGTGTGAGCTGAATTTTCTGCAAATATCACATCTCTACTGACAATGATCTTGCGTGTAGCAGGATTGTAGAGTACCCCTTGCTTTCTGCACTGTACCCAACAAATATGCACTCAATGGCTTTATCTGACAACTTGTGCCTAAATTCAACTGGCACATGAGCATAAGCAAGGCATCCAAAGACTCGGAAATGATCCACTGAAGGCTTTCTCCCATTCCAGACCTCATAGGGAGTTTTTGTTTTTAAAGCCTTAGTGGGAGCCCGATTCAAAATGTAATTGGCACACATCAGACCCTCAAGCCAGAATTTGTGAGGCATGTGTTTGCTTTTCAGCATACATCTGTCCATCTCCATGAGAGTTCTATTTTTCCTCTCAGCTTTGCCATTTTGTTGAGGGGTCGGCCTCACTGTGAGCTGATGCACAATACCCTTGCCTTTCAGAAAAGCATCAAAATCTGCAGACAAGTATTCCCCACCTCTATCTGTGCGCAATGTCTGTATCTTGAGTCCGGTTTCATTTTCAACCATGGCTGAAAAGTGTTTAAACACCATGAACACTTTTGATTTGCGCTTCAGCCCAAAGACCCAAGTGAAATTGGAGTAATCATCAATAAAGGTAACGAAGTAGAGATGACCACCCAATGATGGAGTCCTCATGGGACCACAGACATCACTGTGTATACGCTGTAATTTGCGGACAGCTTTAACTGAACCATCCTTTTTGAAGGGGAATCTATGCATCTTGCCTAAAATGCACCCTTCACAGGCATGTGGAGGAGGTATCTCAAGAGGTGGCAATGCATCAACCATGGAATGCTTATGAAGTGTCATCAAGTTGTTGTAATGCATGTGGCCATATTAGGCATGCCATAATTCTGCATTCTGCATGGCAGCAGTAGGGGTAGAAACTGCAAGAGGCTGCTCTTTTCTCAAAAAGATCAAGCTGAAAAAGCCCACGCAGCAGAGTACCAGATAATCTTAAGGCATAATCATCTTCCCTGTCTCGGACAGTACTTTTGTCATCCTTAAAGATGACTTGAAATCCAGCTCTGTTAAGAGTGGACACTGAAAGAAGATTTTTGGTTATACCAGGCACATATAAGACATCTGAAAGTCTGAAAATTGAGCCATCAATGGCAGTAAGCTCAACATTCCCTATGCCACGTACTGAATATGATGAGTTATTGGCACAAGTGACTTTCTTACCAACGGGAGGTGGATGCAAGGAAGTAAAAAGACACTTCCTAGAAGTCATATGCTTGGATGCACCGCTGTCAAAATACCAAGTGTTCAGTGTTTCATTGACACTGAAAGCAGATGCATCCGTAGAAGAGTCATAACTGCAAGTAAAAAATGCATATGTATCATCATCACAAGTGGATGTACTATCCCGAGCATCTGGAGCAGCCAGCCTAGAATCTGAAATGCAAGATAAAAAGGCATAATCCTGTCCAACAAAGTTGGCTGTAGCATCCCCACTGTTAGATGCATGAGGAGCTGAATCTGAAACAGCCATACCGGAGCTGTTTTTCTTCTCTTTTGCAAGCCTTTTCCTGCATTCTGCAATGTGATGACCTGGCTTTTTGTAGTAGTGACAAAAACCCTTCTTCTTGGGCTTACTTGCATCATTTTTAGCCTTTTCTGAAGGCTGTCCTGACTTTGGAAGGCTGATTTATTGATGTCTTTGCCTGTCCCTTTGTTTTTGATTTAAACTTTGAGAGCATAGCTTGTTCACCTGCACGTGAAGCCAAGTTTTTCTTGGTCTGCTCTTCCTGAAGCAGAAGTCCTATCAACTCATGAAAAGTGAGAGGATTTGCACCCCCCCTCAATGATAAGTTCAGCGAGGTATGAAAGCTGAGATAAGACTGAGGAAGAGAAATCAGAGTGGTAGTAATCATCTCTGAATCAGGAATAATCTCATCTATGTTTAATAATTGCTCTCTGAGATCCTGTAGCTTTGTGAGGTGGATTGACATGGAGTCACCCTCTTCCATATGTGTATTACTTAACTCTCTTTTCAAGAAAGATACCCTTGCATCATTCCGGGCTGCATACATGCTTTCTAAAATATCCCACGCTGCCTTCGAGGTCTTACACGACCGGATATGCGGAATGATAAATCTTTTCACTGAAATAGAGATGCATGACAAAGCTAAGGCATCCCGTGAATCCCATCTCTTCTGCTCTGAAGTAGTGGCTATAGCTGCACCAACAACTTGTTCTGCAGCTGCACCCTGTGCACGACCTCTTCCACCTCCTTGCTGAGGAGGGGTATTAGGTGCCATACTTGCTGGTCGGATCTCACCCCCATTCACATAATCCCATAAATTGCGAGAAATCAGAATATTGTGTACCATAAAACTCCAGAGGGAGTAGTTGGTACCATCCAACTTGTCTTCCTGTGAAAGACCACCGAATTGGAAGTCATTCTGATTTTGCTGGGCCATATCTGAGAAAGAGATTTATGCAGATACAAAACTGAATTCCCTTATTGGGAATGAAGTGCACAACTCCCAAAAAACACAGCCAAGCACTGGCTGTAAATGCAACTCAGATTTCTGTACTTGCACTGTCGGAAATCTGTCCAAGCATCAAAAACTCTCCAAAATTTGCCAAAAGTGCTTCAAAACACTTCAAAAAAAAAAAAAAGGGCAGTATGAACTGAAATCTCCAGAAATTGCTCTCCCAACACAAAAGCCCCAAAATAGGCCCAAAATTGCAACCAGAAAGGGGCAAATTGATCAAAAGCCCCAAATGTTGCAAGAATTGCCCTCTGTCTGCAAAAGCCCCAAATTTTACTGCAAAATTGCAGTGTAATCACAAAATCCCCAAATTTCTTCAAGAAATTGTACTGCAAAACTGAAAGCCCCAAATTTCGAGCTTGAAATTGCAATCAAGAAGGGGCAAATTCACTAAAAGCCCCAAATTTGCAATTTCTGATCAAAAGCCCCAAATTTCAGACCAAATCTGCAGATATGTCTGCATTGTTTGCTTCGCAAGTAACTGTGAACCTGAAAATACCCAAATGACAGCAAAGAACTGCAAGTGTCTGCTGGTACAGTGAGTACAGTCGATCAAGTACGAATGTACGACTGAGTACAGATTGTACGGACAGTTACACAGAACCGTACGGTGATGATGCAGGCTGTACGGAATCAGAACCTGTACGGAAGCATAGCTTGTACGGAAGTAGGGCCTGTACGGAAGCAGAGCTTGTACGGAAGCAGGGCTTGTACGGAAGCAGTACGGAAGCATGGTCAATGACCTGCTGTACGGCTTGTACGCGCAGGTACGGACGGTGACCGCGAACCGTACGGATGGTGACAGCGAACTGTACGCGCAAGTACGGAACTGTACGGCGAACCGTACAGTCTGGCGACGGACTGTACGGCATAATGTACGTTGCTTCACTTGTACGGACGATGCAGGAGTAGTACGGCAGGGTACGGTACGGCAGGGTACTGAAGGTACGGAAGGTAGCAGCAGGAGCGTGGGCTGTAGGCTGGAGCTGAACGGGGAAGAAGCAGGGAGCAGGATCAATTGCTCTGATACCAAATGTGAGAGATTGCGGAGAGAGAGAGAGCAAGAGAGTGAGAGCTTGAGAGCTTGAGAGCTGAAAGCTTGAGAGCTGAGTTGCAATAGAAGAGTGTAAAGAGTACAACTCAAAGAGTGAGAGATAAGGTTTTGTCCTAGTGACGAAACCTTAGTAGTCACTAACCATAGTTAGTGAACTAACTGCGGTTAGGGGGAAAAACCTCTTAAAGAGGGAAAAGTGCCCCTAACTAGCTTATTAAATTACATTGGTCACTGCGGAATTATATCTATAATTCTAACAATCAGAAATACAAAACACAAACACAGAGAGAGAGAGAGAGAGAGAGAGAGAGAGAGAGAGAGAGAGCTGACCGGATTCTTGGTTGGTGTATTACAGTTTCAGCAATTCGAAGCTTACCTCAGGCAGCGAGATCGTGCAGGTGTTGTGATGATTCCGGAAAGCGGAAAGCTGTGGGCTCGCATCCTTTTCATTCTTCCTTGGTCTCGTGAGATTTGTGATTTGCTTGTGATACCACACCAGCCAAATGATTGCTTAGTTGGCCTTTTATTACCCTTGGATACAGCTTTCAACTAGCTGATGTATGGCGTAGTGAACTTAATATATGTTATGATCCATTCTGTGAAAGCTAACCTCGAATTTGGGACCCAATTGTGTCTCTTCTTGTGAATTATGAATGTGTACAGCTTTTAATTCAAGATCCACAGGGAGTGTTTCTCTTTTTTTGTGAAGCTTCCTCTCTTCCGGCTTGAGGAGAGTTCATGGACATTCCACATCTGCATGTAGATTGGCTTTATTCGTACATACACACTATGTCAGAGGTGGCTCTTCTAGCCAGGTCAACATTTCATTGCTAGCAAGGTGTTATTATTATTATTATCATCTTTTTTTCTTTTCTTTTTTTGGGGGGGGGGGGTTTGTAAACAGTTTAAGAAATCGACTGACTAGATTTGTCATCTAATCCAGTCAGTATTTTTGCTTGGCTTTCAGGATATGTATTTTGTAATCGAAGCAGAACTTTGAATTTTTTAATCTGAAGTTTCATTGAAACTGAGTGTGTTAATATGATATTTAATTGTGTGTGCTTTTTATAGCATGCCTTTTTAGGCTGGAATTTGAGAAGGAACACTTTGATGCAACTGTTCTCTAGAAGTACATTGAACAAACTCCATTCATCTTTCCTGTTTTTCTTTATTTGTTTTGTAAATACCTTTGCCAGCACAGCGGGGAGGGGAGGCCTGTGTGCTGGATTACCGTAGAGGAGCAGGATAGACAGGACAACAGTTTATTTTTCTTAGTTTCCTGAATAGATGAAAGTAAACTTATGTCGGATATCATAGATGGCATTGGAGCTGGCAGTACAAGGAAGCTGATCTGTGAGCATCCATAAACTTGAGTAGGGAAATCTAAACTGCCTTTATGGGGCTTATGCTCTGAGATGGTGCCACTATGGGGCTTATGATGAACTTGCTCAAGTTATAGTGCTCCCTCTCAAAACAAAGTGTGTTGTAAAACATAATTCGACCTACATGGATGTGAGAGGGGTTCTTAGCAAATGTATGATTTAAATTCATAATGGAATGATGTATCAGTGATCAAGCGTGTAATAAGGTGATGACAACAATGTGTTGGGAGGCTTTACGATGCTGATATATACATGCAAGAACCAATGCCAAGAAAAGTCAATATGAGTTTACAAGTTTTCGTCCATGCTGCGACCTGCTGGTATTGCGATAATTCTTTACATCTTAAACGGTGTCATGCTCAAGTATGTGTGGGTGTGTGGATTTGTATGTGAGCATTTTTTATACTACGGTCTACACCCACTGTTGGGCGCTGATGACATCAGTGGGGATGTCATAGTAGCTAGTCCTTGCTATGCGTGATGGAGTTTATGGTTTTCAACCTTATGAGTGACTGTCATGAGGTTGAAACTGCACTATGCTGTGTTTTTAGAGGATGACGTTCTTGGATTCATCTAGGTATATATGAGTTTACAAGGGTGGCATGTGTAATGCAAAAGATGTGCAGTTGTCCTATATCCAATAGAAGATCACTCTGCTACCCACCGCCAAATTACTGAGATGGTGTTAGACGTATGAATGTGTAAATTGATGATAGATCCAAGCGAATTGACACCATTGAAACCAGTCGGGTGATCTCTAAAAGACTCTGTTAGTCTACAACTAGACCACATCGATACGAGGAATGGAACAAAAGATTTTATCTTTGTTTATGTTATGTGCTAGTTTGAAGAGGCTCCAATGGATTAGGATGTGGTTTTGATATTGAGGCTTATTGAATCTACATTTTGTTTTGCAAAAATCTGATCTGAGGTGATTAATGTTGAACACGAGTTGTTGAGCATTTTTGCTTTTAATAGCTCCTCAAAATTCCTCATGGATTAAAAGCTATAGCCATTTGAACTTTTGCCAAACTTTGTCCAGAGGAGTGGTTAAAAATGATGTGGCAGTGTGTGCATATGGTGCATATAAATGTGTGCTTGTGTAGTACAATGTACTCGGACGCAAAATTTATCAAATTACACGGAAATGACTCATACTACTTTTGACACTTGGAATTAAATTACAGGTTGTGTGACCCACAGATATTAAAACTCTAAAACAAACCACACATACTAGATTAATTAGAACTATCACATTCCTCTATACAATTAGCATTTCTTAGCTTCTTTCACGAGACATTTTCATGTAACAATGTCAATGTAACCATGTGAAGTAAATGCAATGAATACCGGGTTTACTTGTTATTTCTAGTTATATCACTCATCTTGGTATTTGTAAAATTCTTAGAAAGAAAGACTACGAAAATTTATATGTATTATTGCTCTTTTTTTTTGAAAACCTTTCTTTTAGAGATCAAAATTGATTTATTTGAGGATGGAGAGCCAAAACTAGGAAAACTTAGGTTTCATGGTTATGTGTGGATGGGATGAAATCAAAGAAATATTCTCTTCGATAGAGGTTAAACATGTGGTGGCAACAAACGCCACAAAGGAAGTAAATTCTATTGTGCCAAGCAACCATGCTTGGCTACTTATTCTATTTGATCCTAGTAAAGACACGAACTCAGTATCATGTTTGGGGTTCTAAAGTACAAGTATGTGAAACTTTCTTACATCATGTTTTTTGTGATCAAAGGACTACGATATATTGCCCAAACCTTGGGGAGAGACAAAGATTTCGGTTTTGTTGTAGTCTTTTTAGATTGACAACTAGTCACCAATAGGATTATTTCTAATTAACAGGTATTAGAATCTCCCAAAATACATAGATTCTCAATCTATTTGGCTTATCAATCATCACATTCAATTCAACTAGATGTAATCATTGCAAACACTCTATTTCTAGTTAGCTTAATTCTTGTTTGTGTTATTCCAAATACTTGGCAATTTTGAGCACTCATTTGATATCATGCTAGAAAGCATTGCCTAGCTATCGAACTTACCCCAACAACTCTACTTTAGTTGCAAGTGTCAAAGTAGTACGATAACTGTTTTCAATGCCGTGAGCGTTTTTGCATCAAGGAGATACTAGATTAAGAGTGAGGTTTATTATCATTAAGAAGCATCATTAGCAAGTTGAAACCTTCTTTAAGAAGTGATAGTCATTACTTAAAGGACACTATGACAAGCAACACCCGTTTATGTAGATGGTAAAGTGATCCAATTTTGAAAAATATAAGGTTATGTAAATCGTGGACCCACACCACGTGAAATCTTTAAAGTTTCTTTGGATTTCTTGAATTGATGGAACTAAACCTTCTAGTATAAAAGCAACCCCATCAATGTGAGCTTCGTAATTAGTCGTACTTGTTATTTGAATTGAACGTGAATGATGTAAAATGTATAAAGATAGATAAGAGGGCATATGACCCGTTATTAAGGTGGCAAGCTTCAATTTTGCCAACCCTTCTAGATGGATGGCCTCATAAGTATGTTATGTAGGTGATGTGCATAGTCCAAAGATACATTATTTTATGCCATCTCTCCACTCCACCTCCTAGTTGACATTTCAATGTTTTGAAAGATTCCATGTGAATCACACTAATATTGCACTCGATCTTGGCATGGGAGATAGAGTTTTGTTGTTTATGGAAATAAAGTCAAATTGGTTGTCGCACCCAATTGAAGGCTTTGCCCCTTGTGTGCACATGAAAGATACCCTCCATCCACCTTGTGCATGAGTAATTATCTTCTTATTCTATTTTCTTTTTAATAAAGTTTTCTTCTTTCTCTCAAGAAATGTATTTTAGTTTGTGAGTTATTATATATTTAATTAGTGAGTCAATATATATTGCAATTACAAATATTTAAATTAAGATATAAAAATTTTCTTAGCCACTATAATTTAAAATATAATATACTAGTTAGTTTTATGTTACCATTAGAACATATTTAGAGACAAATTTACGTTTGGTTAGGATTATAATATTAAAATTTAAATCTCTCTCCCCACCCATCTTAGTGTCTTATTCTTTTCAATTAAAATTACAACTATCTTTAAGTTTAGTGCACTTTCTTTGCGATTTCAAAATTAAATTAATTACTTAGTACATATTTAAAAGCATATTTAATGTAGAACAAATTTAAATTATAATTTAGATTTGTTTTTAATTAAATATAGTTTTAAATATATACTAACTACTTATCTTCGTATTATCTTTTTAAGTTTTATTGTTTTCATAGATTAGTTTTTTCTTAGAGGAGATGTTTTTTCTCCACATAGCCAATCAAAGCCATGCTCAAAATTTTCCACCAGTTCATATCGGAGCCAGTCCCTTTGCTCACATGCAGTTTCACGCTCATAACATTTCCTTAAACCCCACCATCCACAGTCATTGAGCAGAGTTCACAGTTTTGAAAGATATTGGTGGCAAGTCAGTGGTGGGCAAATTGTACTTTTATTTAATTTTGTGATTTCCATGTCTTCATTGTAAAGCCTCTAGCTATTTTTCTTGCATTTGTGCACATATTTGAGCCTTGTAAAGCCTCTAGGCTATTCCCAAACCATTCACTGTTCATTGAGCATATTGCACGTTTTCAAAAATTCAATGAGATTGGAAGTTGTATAAGTGGGCACATTGCATCAGTGGGCAGTTTTGCAATTGCAACAGTGGGTAGATTGCATCAGTGGGCAGATTGCAATTTTATAATTGAGTGGATTGCACATTATTTCATTTTGCACTTTACATGCCGTTATTGTAAAGACTTATTGGCTATTTTCCTTACTTTTGTGCACATATTTGAGCCTTTAAAGCCTTCTAGTCTATTCCCTACCTTTATTATCATATCAAGCCTTTTAACATATTGGATATATTGCATTTTCTAAAATTGTAGTTGCTTACTTGTATCTCTCTAAAATCTTTATTATTTTTTTCTTGTATGATTCCAAATTATTATGGAGCACTCCATGGAAATTTTGAATCTCGATGCTAGAGTATTTGTCTCTAACGCTACCTTGAGTTTTGCAAGGAAAAGAGTATGCCCTTGGGAATTTCAACAAAAAGTGGATTAATTGGGTGTTAGAGCTTGGTTTTTGTTTCCAAAGGAAAGCAAGGTATTCTTCATGATGTAAAAGAAAATCCTCTAAGAAAAGGACGAGCCGTGGAATGCATCGTTCTCCAAGAAAGACATGTTTTTCTTCGTTTTAATAGGTGTAATGATGGACCCAAAACATACTTTAATGAATATCTTCACAAAGGATTCATATACTTCAATTGGGGGCAATCATTTTGTTGTGTCAAGGAAAGATGTGATACGGTTTCTGCTAATGCCTCCTGAACCATCGAAGTTTCCAAAACTGTGTATTGCATTGGAGTCTCTTGCAATGTGTGTTTCCCATGTGGATGCAAATAGGATGCATAGAAAGATCATGGTTGAGTACTTTGAGGATGCACAATATGCATCTCAAGTTTAGGAATCTCGACACTTGGCAAAACATGCACACTCTTTGTTTCAATGACAAGTAGGACATGCTCCTTTTGCTCAAGGAAACAAGATGGACATGCACCTTTGGATCAGGGACTTGCTCCTTTAGTTTAGGGAGAGGATGGACATGAACCTTTGGATCAGGGACCTACACAAATATTCCAAGAGGAGCAAATAGTCCATGCAACTCACGAACAAAATGAAGAAGAAGCACAAGGCTTAAGTGCACTCAAAGTACAAATGATAGAAGAAGAGCAAGGATGATTAATAGCAACTATGGTATCAACCCTTAAAGGAAAACCATGGCGTCAAATGGAAAAGACTAGTACTTCAAGAGCCATAAGTTTAAGCATGGCTAGAAAAAGTTATCGTCCCTCTATAAAGAAAGAACTAATGGAAGTGGAATAGGAGACAAAAGAGGAAGATAAAAAACCTAAAGTGGAGCAAGATGAACCCACCTCGACAATAAACCTAAATTTGCATCTTAATGAGGTGATCACAGATGATGTCGGATATATTTGGGGACAAAAGCCCTATGCTGTGAATGCCTATGATGTGTAGGAGGCATGCATCTTTACCAATAGAAAGAATCTTGACACTTCGTATGCTTTACAAATATTCCAAGCTTTAATCGATGCAAAAGAACTGGTAGTGTCCAATGTAGTTCTGCATCCAAAGATGTTTTGTCCGCATAGAGAAAACTTTCAGGATGCAATTGTATTTGAAGGGCCTACACATTTTAAGGAAACTTTCACTAAATTCTTTATACAAACTCTTCAACAGATTGAGCATGAAAAGGGTACAGAGTCAAATGCCAAGAGGGATTTAAAGGAGGCAAAGAGGAACTTCTTACTTCATTGTAAATTTCAGTCGATTGATGGCCAACACTTTGCTTTTTCTTGTCATCAAATCGCCCGAGAAGCAATCGCGGCCAAAAGAGTTACTTCAAAGCAATTTGCAAAGATACTTTTGTTCTATTTCTACATGGCAACCATATGTATATTGAAAAACAAGATCAAATATCTGATTGAGTCTGAAAGATTGAATCATGATATTTTTGCAAATTGTAAGATAACCTTGGCATTAGAGGTCTTACAGAAAGCGAGGTTTCTATGGTTCACATTTGGTTTCCTAAATCATTTGAAGAGAAGTGCGACAAAAGAAGATGCTCGAGCTCTCATAGATTTCTATACTTGCCTAATTGTAGTGGTACCAAGGGCAAAACAAGAATGAGTAGAAGTAATCACAAGTTTCAAGGTAGTGAGGGAGAGATACCTAGATAAACAAGTATTATTTTTTGCCCTATAGAAGTATTTGGATAGATATTGGATATGTGCATTGCATGTGAGAGGGGAGAGGTGACTTATGAAGCTAGACCTTCATTTCTCACACAAAAGATGAGAGTTGATGACAAGCATGGATGTGGAGGCCTATAAAAGTAACTACCAGACACTTATGCAAAAGAGAGGGGACCGCAAGGATGTGGAGGCTTGTAAAAGTACTTACCAGACACATGTAATCATGGCAACAGAGAAGATCCTCAAGAAAGAATGGTTTTTTGGCAAGAAGGACAAAGACCATTGCATGGAGGAGTGCATGAACATATAGGTGAAGCGTGATGTAGTGGATAGTGCTATAAAATATTTGCTCACTGATAAAAGCGTCCCTATTGGTCAATGCAAAAGTAACTCTAATGTTGTGAAGAATATATCAGATTTATCCATAGCTAAGGAAAAGGCATGGGCACACAATTGGATGAAAGTGCAGGAATATGGGTCACAAGTAGTTACCTCATTCATGAGAAAAGAAAATCTACAAGTGCGGACATATGTAGAAAGGCTGGCCATTGAGCACCACAAGAGGGTATCAACAAATCTCAACAAAGGCTTTGAGTTCAAAATAGAGATTACTTTAGAATCTTGAAGGCTTGTGCTATACAAGGGAATTTCAGATAAGGAATTTTTACTTGATGTCATTGATTCAATGTGGGACAAGCCACAACTATTCTTCATGGATGAAACTTCTAGCAGTGACATTTCAAGTTCATTGATACAATACTATATACCACCATTAGTAGAGTGGGAGTATCCAATATTGTGATCTCATTGTGATTTTTTAAAATAAGAAAGACAAGGACAACATGGTTAGCATATTAGAAACACAATATGATGGCGATTTAAAGATCTACAATTATGCAACAAAAAGAAGCAAGAGAGAATGCGGCTTGAAGATTCAATGCCTTGAATCCTTCATCTTGTGTATGCAAAGTCCACACCCTAATCGCTTAGTATAAAATATTAAAAGAGGGAACTCCAAGAGTTTGCATGTTATGCTAGAAGAGCAAGAAGTCACTAATTGTATCCCCATCATAAAATTCAAAAGCAATGTTGTGAATATCTAGCTAAAAGTGGCAGTGTTTTGATTTCCATGATGGAATATTTATAGCCGGAAGGTTCACCCTGTTTAGAACAAGGTATCTATTTGAATATCTCACTAGAAAAGGGGTGTTCGATGAATATTATTGAGAATGAGAATTGCATGGAAAGGTGATCTAAACACAAGCTACCATAAGGAGCTACAAGATAAGGAGGTCATAGAGGATAGCATGGATGATGAGGTCAAAGATAATGAGGTCGCAGATGATGACATGGATGATGATCACGAGAGGTTGGATAATGAAGAGGGAACTCATGCCGTGTCTAATAATGATGACTCACTAGGTTACGAAAAAAACCACGAGAATATGTAACGGTATAAAATCTCTCTCTTTAAATTTACTATATTTTCAATAAGGATTATATTTAAAGATAGTTAATATAAATTTATCAATATCATTAAATTTCATATTTATTTATAGGTGGCCGAGGAGGAGGAGGAGGAGAAAGATAGTGAAGAAGCAAAGATGAGCAATTTTTAGTGTGTTGCGAACTCCATTCTCCTCCTCTTCATTGCACATATGAGTGGAAAATTCTTCATTCTCATCATGTGTCATGCTTCGCCTTGTCTCATTCTTGCCTCTCTATGTAATTTGTTTGCAACAATCCAAATTGACCTACTTATCGCTTCCTTTACTTCAGATATGACTTGGGAAAGATCCATCAATTTATTGTTTAGAAAGGATTATAAAGAATTAGAGGAAATGGACAACTTGCAGGGGCGATGGAAGAAGAAACAAAAGAGGCCTTGCACAAGGACAAGGGTGGGAGAATGCTAATGAGAGAGGATTCAATGCTTTTGCAATGAAGAGCATGGGAATTTCATAATCTCAGGGCAAGAGAGATAGAGAGAAGAGCTTTTGCAAGGACAAGGGTGGGAGAATGCTAATGACAGAGGAAGTGCTTTCAATGTAATGAGAGTGGGAGAATGCTTTGCTCAATAGTGTGAAGTGAAAGATTCCAAATAAAGTGATCGAAAGATTTGGAGTAAAGTGGTTGGGATATGGTTCACATACTTATAATTATATTACCATCATAACTCATTCAATGCTTTTAAAGAAACACATAATGAGACATTCATAGAATTAAACAATACACATGGAATAAACATCATGAGTACATGCCTCTCATATATTCAAACATTTTACATATTTATCATATCAGAAACAACATTTAATTTATGAGTCAAGTTATAATGTTTTTACAAGAAGAATATTGGGCTCCTTTAGAGCAACGCCATCTATAATAGAGTCTACATCTACAATGGAGTAAATGCCCCTCATGTATCCAGACATAGACATTCATATAATTAAACAATAGACATGAAATAAATATCAAGAGTAAATGCCCCTCGTAATAAAACATCTCACTTAATTAACAGCAACATTATGAGTCAATTTATATTGTTTTTGCTACAAGATTGGGCTACTTTAGAACAAGACCATTTATCCGCTTCACAATGGAGTAGACTCATGTGATGCTTCCTCTCGAGAGACTGATGCTTTGGGTGGAGGCTATGATGCTTTGGGGGAATAATCCTCTTGAATCCTAGGAGAATTGATTTGGATGATAGCCAACATCGTGTCTTCATATGTCTTGAGCTCATTTGACCAAAACCTAGTAATATTTGTTTCTTCATTTGAGTTTGTGGTAGCCCCAAACTTGTTGAGATCTTTGGATGATGATTTCTTGATTGGCTCTTCCCATTTCTTGATCAGTTTTCCTAGAACTCAACATATCAACCATAAAGGTGTAGTAATAGATGAAGAAGAAGGGAGTGTTTCTAGAGCTATATTCTTCAGAGGTGTAGTCGTGACGAAAGGGAATAGACTCCATCAGTAAATCCTCCATGGTAGCTATTGGAGCAGTAGGGATTGTAGACTCCTATATCGTATTGATTGTAGACTCCTCTGATGCTTCCTTTGGAGGTTGTGATGCTTTGGGTGAAGAGTCCTCTTCTTGAGCTACATGGCACTCCCCAATGCCAGCAATTAGGTTTTGAAAAGTCTTAACCATATAGGGAGCATATAGGTGTGTAGATCCATCTCCGTATATAATGACATTTAGATATGTGAGCTCAAATTTGGATTGAGGAGTAACACACGATTGTAGCACACTCGCCACCCACAACTGTGGCTATCATTTTGCTCGACTACCTGGCATCTTATGAAAGACATTTTTTCTAGCAAGTCACCTTCCTATTATTCTATGACTATCTCAAAGCAGATATCAACTTTCTTGTTGACCTGCCAATCATAATATATAAGAAAACTGAGTGTGTGCATTCCATAGGATCCATAACATGAAAGTAACAACACATTAAGTGTACACTTCTTATGCTGTCCCCGTGCCATGATAGCCTTGCACATGCTCCATGGCTACACCCTCCATGAACATAATATGCTTTCATTGAAGATGGGAACTCCCATGCACCAAGGGGCTATTCATGAAGGATTCAACCAATGAAATTTCCATTATGATGCTTGGGTAGCATACATGAGCAATTGCGTTACTACTCTAGAAGTCCCAAGGTACTATCATAAACATTCAGCAATTGTAATGTTCTTTTTTTTAAGAAAATGAAATTGAAATAGTTCTCCATTTTTAATTGACTTTTTTGTGCACAAGAAATGATGATTAAAATTTCATTAGTGAAGGTGGCTCAAGAGTTAAAGGAAGAAAATTGGATACATTGACTAGTCACTATCACTTAGAGAAGCATGACTTGGAAGCATGTGAAAACATAAATGGGCATAATTTTTTAATTCAATTTTTTAATGTCTTGTATCGTGCACAATTAATGACAAAACAAATAAAATTTTGTAAGCAGGACGTGGAAACATAACGTGCTACTCATGCAGTCTCCAAGTGTATAAAAATAGAAAATTGAAAGAAGAACTTTTGCCTTTTTTGGTTTAACCTTTTTCTACACAGCTATTATTTTGTCACTTGGTAGCAGGGACTTGTGGGGAACTTGCACATAACTCTCATAATGGTCCATATGTTAGGACCTACTTAATATGTTGAATAGCTCCACCAGCACTCCATTCCATTTCGCCAAAATCGAATAAACTAAATGCAAAGGGATTTTGTTAATTAATGGATTTAAAGACTACATTAGGACTCGGTATATTTTTTAGCTAGGAAAGCACATGGATTCGGTTGATGGATGTCAATGCATTCTCATTTGTTAGTTCATGCTCTTGTGAATTTTAGTCGGCAATTGCAACCTTCTTCAACATAACACTACAGCCTAATTCTTCACCACGTTTTACATAGCCATCATTGATAAGCTGTGTCATCCATCCACATTACAATCATTGCAGCTACATAACATCGTCGTTGCCTTTCTCATATTGCAATCATTCAACTTCTGTAGATTTATAATATTTGCCATCCGGCTTGAGCCCAAGGCTTGAAGACATCGAGTAGTCGAGAGCTGATTGCTCGCATCTACCCCTTCGGAAGTTCCTCAAAGATCTTTGTACATAGGAACCCATAATTAATCTCTCTTCAACACCTAAATTCATGCCACTTTGGGCTTCAAATCTTAAGATTTAGCACCTTAGATAATTTGCTCAACACAAGATACATGATGTAGCTTTTGTCGCTCATTCTTCTTTTCTATCACTTCTATAGTGCACCTGCTGCATTGTCTGCTCATTGTCTGATTGGGGGGTTTAGATCTCAAGCATTAACTACACATGAACGACACCCATTTCGATCTCATGGCTTGAGATCTAGAATGATCGAACATTTTCTTGAATAGTAATATGCATTGCAAGCGAAATTTCATTAGATGTCGAGACAACCATTGAAGAAGCACTTACCACTGGTGGAATCATTAGTTGTTGGAACTTCCCCAACTGTCACTTCCTGTAATTTCATGCACCTTAGAGGCCATCCCCATACCTTGCACAGACTACTGTTGTAGGCTGGTTTGGTAGGTAGGGGCTGGTCCCTATGTCTTAATACAAGGCACCCTCAGAAGGTGCTCAGCCCTCCATCAAGGAGGGTCTAGGGGGTGAGGAGGGACACCCCCCACACCGCCATCCCAAGATGCAGTCTGACAAGATGAACAATCCAACCAATACAAGCAAACGATTTCAGTGCAGCCTTTGATGAGATTAAAGTTTTTCGGTGGTGCCACCAGTAACTTAGCGTGAGTAGCTCTCCTATGGGATGAAACTAAATTTTGGAGGCAAGATGGAACACCCTCCACCGAGAAGGCTCTGCATTGTCACTATCCCTAGTATGGGGATGGCCTCTTAAGCTGTCAGTTGAGGGTGGCCACACCCAACAAGCTTTTGCAATTTGCATAATTCTCACACCTGGAACACATTAAGTGATTCTTGACAAAGTCCATGTAGAAGCCACTCATTCTATGAAACTGTGTATGTGGTCTGACGCACATGTGTCCAAGCGGTCTTTTGTTGTCTACCCAACCGAATAAATTTTTCTTGTTGGATGATTTTGCTAGAGCAAATGCAAATGAAAAGGATTCCCGCCATGCTCTACTTAACAAAGACTTGACATACATGCATCTAGTATGTGCCCCCATACATTGATAAATGCACATATATATATATATATATATATATATATATATATATATATGGGTATTACAAGCGAAGCATCAAAAGGAAGAAATCCAAAGTCCGTTCTATCGATAATATAATCCTTCCAAATCAACGGATCCCCCACCAACTTGCCGGCATACATGCATATGCATAAAGTGTAGATCCAAACATTTTTTTTCCAGTGCAGATCCACCGTTAGTCCTTGCTTCCAAGTTCCTTCGAATTTGACTCATGCGGTCGGCTTGGATTTTCGTGAACACAAGCTATAAAAATGTTAGTGATCGTGATCAGTTCGTGCATCCCTAGTACCGAGACACCGTCAGTGACAATATTAAGTGTAAACACCACCTCGACACAAGCGCACTGAATGCAGATAAAAAACGGTTTTTTTCCAGAAAAAGTTCAAAGCGCTGATCCAAACATAAAGTGAGTTATGAAACATCCATTGTACTAGGAGATGATGTCGAAAATGATGGAGACAAATTTGCCTCTAGGATTTAGAGTTAGTGCACATGGGAAATTTGGTGTGACTCTAAGGCTGCATCTAGAATATACGCGTGTGAACGAAAGGTTGTGAGCATTAAATGCATCTGACAAACTGTTGGAAGCTGCAAGGAGCTGCAAAATGCCATCTGACTAGCTCCAGAGAGCTGCACAGCTTGTAGTTGGCAAGTTTTGATTGGGATAGAGCATTGAAAGAACTTCAACCCAGTGTACAATAGAAATGCAAGCTACCTATTGGTTGGAGGAGAAATTGAGCTTTGATGCTCAAATTGCAACCTCTGAATTTGAGGTCCCAAAAATGAGCACCAGTGGCACATTTTAGGCCTCGTGTGCACTAAGTCTTACTAGGTGTTCATAGGCATCAAACTTTTGTGAGAATTATGTCAAATTGCCGGCTGCTTACGAGAATTTTCTAGGCTAGGTAGATTTTTGTGAAAATCCGGAGGGAGCTTCTTCTTCCTCCTTCCCCTCAGTTCCCTCCATCACGCTTCTCCTCTGTTGGCCTTGCTAGCTCGTAGTTCCAGCCGATCTCCACTAACCATGATCACCCCACTGCCTGCTGCGCTAGCCTTGGTATCCTATCCCATTCTCTATATCTAACAAACACTACGTCCTTGCCTTCATCATCTCCTACCTTTGCTACTACTTAGTACTACCCATGGCATGAGGCACGGCATATTGGTTCGATGATGACCAAGCCTTTGACTGGTCGCTTGATGACCCGAGCCAAATCGACGGCATGGTTCCTGGAGGCAATATGTTGATGGGGCGTAATATCATGCGACGGGCAGTGATCTCACTCAATAGCACTGCCCCGCATGTGGCGATACCACCCCTAAATCTTAACACAAACACGATAACGATTTCTGGCTGGGTGAAGCGTAACGGCATCCAAGCCAATGGGGCAGGGCTCGCCTTCTGTCGTGGCAATAATTAAGTAGCTGGCTTGGCTATCGGAGAAGCACAGGAGCTATGTTACACCTGGGATGTAGGAAGCAGTCCTTCCTACCGCTTCAATTCCAAATTCACCTTGCCAGACTCAACGTGGACTTTCTGTGCCCTGGTCATCTCACCGACTGCGGCAACGATCTACATGAATCCAGTCAAAGGAGACTTGCAATCCGTTACAACAACAATAGGTACCTTCTCGCTGGTCAGCTTTGAATACTTCTTCTATCTAGGCTACGATCCATTGACCACGACGCGTCGCTTGAAGGGAGACCTAAAAGACTTTCGCGTCTTTCAGTGCGCACTGCTTGGCGTGGAAATCATCTCCCTTGCTAATGAGAAAACAACGCCATCCAGTCATGCTGTGATCTCATTGAACGCCACTGACGGGCATGTAGCAATTCCAACTCTGAATCTTAACTCAAACACGGTGACAATTGCTGGTTGGGTGAAGCGTAACGGCACCCAAGCTCATTGGACATGCCTTGCGGAGTATCGTCGCTCGAATGTAACAGCTGGCTTGGATATAGGAGATGGAGGAACACACGAGCTACGGTACGTCTGGCTCGAAAACAATCCTTCCTTCAACTTCAAGTCCAACCTCTCCTTACCAGATGCAACGTGGGCTTTCTGTGCCGTAGTCATCTCACCGAGTGCTGCAACGCTCTACGTGAAGCCAGCCGAGGGAAACTGCAATTTGCTACAACGGGTACCTTCCTGCCGGTGACCTTCGAAGATGACTTCTATCTCGGCTATGATCCAAGGCCAGACACGGCCCGCCACTTCATGGGGGACTTGAAAGGCTTCCGCATCTTTGGGTGCTCACTGAGTCGCATGGAAATCGTTTCCCTTGCAAATGAGAAGGTAATGCCATCGCCATCTAGCCGGCCTATGATCTCACTCAACAGCACTCATGAGCATGTCGCAATTCCACCCCTAAATCTTAACACAAACACGATGACGATTTATGGCTGGGTGAAGCTTAAGGGCTCCCAAGTCAACTGGACAGGGCTTGTCTTCTCTCGTGGCAGCACAACAGCTGCTGGCTTGCATATCGGAGAAGCACATGAGCTACGTTACACTTGGGACTGGGAGGGAGAGAGCCTGAGCAATCCTTCCTGGCAGTTGGATTCCAAACTCATCTTGCCAGATGCAAAGTGGTCATCTCACCGACTACTGCAACGATTTACATGAAGCCAGTCGAGGGAAACCTGCAATCGATTACAGCAATGGGTACCTTCACGCCGCTGAGCTTCGACCACGAACTCTATCTAGGCTATGATTCACTGAACACCACCCGCCATTTCAAGGGAGAACTGACAGGCTTTCGCATCTTTCGGCTACTCTGATGCTGGAGGAGATCATTTCCAGTGCTGATGAGAAAGCAACGCCGTCAAGTCCGTCCCGTGCCGTTTATGGCAATAACCTTGTTGGTTGGTGGATGATGAATGAAGGGAAGGGCGATGCTCTCGAGGATTTCTCTAATAGCAACGCAAAGGGATCCATTTTTGGAGCGATTTGGGGGAGTTGCGGGCTGGTCTTTGATGGCAAGGCGAAAGTTGATTGCGGCACAAGGGCCTCGCTTCAGGCTACCATATCTTTTCAGTGTGTGCATGGGTGAAACTGCCCACGACGCGTCATCATCCAGCAGCGTTCTGGGCCTGAGAACAGCTCCACAAATGGCTTTCATGGCGAGTACATGCTGAGCGTGGGTGGCGATGGCACACCGCGCTTCATGGTCTTTGGTGACAATGCGTACCAACAATTCGACTTTGCTGCAACCAAAGCGATCAACGATATGCTAATGACTCTTGCACAAGCCATCACTCTGCCATGCTTGCTTCTGGTCTTGCTCTTTGTCTTACAAATCTCTTCAAAGTTTTCATGAACCGCTCGAGAAAAAACATCCACCGACTATGAACGATACCTGCAATGGCCACCTCATCAACTATGTGCACAAGCAAGTGCACTTGAGTTGTCATAATGCTCGAGGGAAAGTGTTTCTCAAGCAAGCATATGGCTTCAATGGATTCCACCCTAGCCTTCTCGATGCTCGATATGGAGATCTCTTTTTAAGATATCCACCTATTTCATATGCCCATGTAAGATATATTCATAATCAGTCTACAGATTATTCAGATAAAATTGAAGAAAATGCAATCAATGCGATTTGATAGTAAGCATACCTCACAATACCACTGATCTTGAATATAGCATTTCTAACATCTTCTTGTAAGCACCCTTTTATTGTAATTGGGAGGATGAACTGTCAAAGCTACAAAGAAGTCATGTCAATAATATAACATAATCATAATTACACTGACGCATCACGATTATCGGTACACTAATCACGAATGTTTTTATCGAAGCCATGCTTATATATTAATATCAAATCTTGGCGAAAGTTTTCAAGATCATTTTTTTAGTTTCACAATATTAGTAGAATGTAGTACTATTTTATATATATTCTTTGGAATTTTGAAGTAAAAAATGTAAATCTTGGCGAAAATTTAAAAATTTTTGCATAAAACTTTCAAATTTTGGCGAATGTTTCAAACATTTATTTTTATTAGGGCATATTAACTTTCGATGCCAATATAAAAGTTTAGCTTCTTAACGAAACTAACTTGAAAAAAACATCCATGACACTAATCCTACAGCTTAGAATACTTGTTATAAGACCTTGTGCCAATCATGGGACTTGATCCCACTAAGCTTATTGTCCTTTGAAAATTCTCCTTTTAAGCAACGCATGTACCCTGTGGGTGTTTGAAAAAAGGAAATGTCTGCCTTGACCGCTGCCTCCTCTCTCGTGGAGAGGATCCATGCTGCTTTTGGGAGGATAACTTTTCCCGAAGCACGCACTTGGGGCCACAAACGAGACATCCTATTCATAGCATGAAAGTCTTCTCACAATCCTCTCGAGTCTTTGGAACCAATCAAGTGTGCCCAAATAGTACCCCCACATTCTTGAAGATATGCATGGGATCCAAGAGATAATTGATTTGTAACTGACTCCAATAAGGAAGCTCGTGAAAGATCGATAGCCTCTTCATACCAGGAGGAGGTTCCTCTCCATTCACCCTCCAATCTTGAATCCACCAGTCACTTGCCTTCAAATATGGTGGTGGTGGATCAAGCTGACCTCCACGCGTGAGATGGTCCAACGGAAGGTATCGAGCATGACCTTCATAAACATTTTTCCTCATATGTTTGGAGTACCATTGTTAGCATTTTCTTCATTTCATCTCTTGATGCAGGCATGGTATTTGGTGTAGGCAACATCTTCTGGAGCAACCTATCACAATTCAAACATACATAGGCTTCAAATAATGATGATCCTCAAAGCAACAAAGAAGTCATGTCACTAATCCTATAGCTTAGAATACCTGTAAGACATTGAGCAAGCTTAGAATTCTACAGCCTGACATTGAGCAAACATTTATAAACTCCTACATTCTTTGAATTAGAGTGATAGAAGTCTGTATTTGTTTGCTCAATGGTAGGTTATTGAAGCTTCACGTGGGAAAAAAGAGAAGGAAAGAGAGAGGAAAAGAGAGGAGAAAAAAGAGAGAAAAAGAGAGGAGAAAAAGGAGAAAAGAGAGGAGAAAAAAGACAAAAAAAGAGAGGAGATAAGAGAGAAAAAGAGAGAAAGTGAAAAGAGAAAAAGTGGGGATAAAAGAGAAAAAAAGAGAAGGAAAGAGAGGAGAAAAGAGAGGAAAAGAGATGAAAAGAGGAGATAAGAGAGAAAAAGAGAGGAGAAAAGAGACGAAAAGAGAGGATAAAAGAGAGAATGATAAAAGAGAGTCATAATTCAAACATACATAGGCTTCGAATAATGATGACTCTCAAACATACATGATGATTCTCAAAACAAACAATATCCAAATAATGAGTCAAATTAATGCGGGAGCTAACCTCATTAAGGCCGAGACACTTGTATCCGACCACCCATAGTTTGCTTGCAGATTCAAGATTGAGAGACAAGCCCATAGTTTAGACATCCTAGCACCCTCGTACAACTGTGTTGATTGCAACTCTTGCATATTGACCTCAGACTATGACATCACATGTACATGTGATGTAGTGCCCCTGAAAATAGAATCCATCATGTTCACCATACCCTCATCATCATTTGGCACATCCGGGAGACTATAGTCTTGCTCAAAGTGTGAAGGTATATGCGCAACCTTGCCACCCTCCTCATCCTATCTCAAGATTTCGTGTAAATATAAGATCTTGTCTCAAGGTTTCGTGTCATAATGGTATCCAATATTAATCACGAACTCAAATAGCATTGACTTATCGATGATCCACCACCATGTGCAACACCAATGGTGGGTACTAGTTCAAGCTCCTCCCCATACATCTACAAGTGGTGCATGACAATACGATGTTGATGTCGTACTTCTCACTTGCAATGAGTGCAATGACAATACAACCTCTCTATAAGCCACTCTATGCTCCTGGGCATTGGCGCATCCTCTGATGAGCTTCCACTCGTCCCTTTCATTTGCACACTTCTAAAATCACAACGTGAGCTGCAAGGAAATCTATTAAGATCCAAAAAATAGAAACCCATGAGCTCCTTTTCTCTCTTCTGACAATAGTGCCCTGAACCATCGCTATATAGCGATGCTTTTCCATGTTCTGTCACTATATAGCAACGCTTTTTGGATATAAACGTCGCTATATAGCGACTGACTCGCGTCGCTATATAGCGATTGACTAGCGTCGCTATATAGCAACACTGGGCGCTTAAACCCGAAACCTTGCATGACGCTTTCTTTCACATCTCTATTGTGAGAAAAGCAAAAATCTCTCTTCCTACCTTATATTTAATGACCTCGCTTTCATCCTCTCTATTCCCCACTCTTAAACCCTACCCAGCCCCTCTCCCAACACTTGTGCTCCCTCTCCACCTTTCTCCCTCTCTACTTGTGTGAAAGGAAGTTTTTAAAGAAGGTGAGTCTCTTTAAGCAATGTAGGTTCATTTTTTGTGAGATTTCATTTTGTGAGCATTGAAGCATGTTTCTCCTTGTATTGCTAAGGCTATGTGCTAATTTTTATGCTTGATTTTCAGAGGTTGACAAAAAACAAGATTTGGTGAAAGAAAAAACACTCACCTCTTCTCTTTTTAGTATTTCTCTTCCTCCTCTTTCCCCTTGTTTATAGGCTTATGCTTCCTCCTTGTTTGTAGGCTTATGCTTGTTTCCTCAATCCAATTCCTTTGAGAAGTTGCTTCTCTAAACTCCTCCTTCCTCTAACTAGTTATCTGAAAAATGGTATGTTTCCTCTCTTTTGTAGGACCAGTCCACGAAACATCGAGCGGGTCTTTTTCAGGTAAGAAAGTGCTTTCTCTTTTTTCCTTTTGTTATTTTCTTTATTTGCATTGGCGCTAGCTACAGTGATGGGCGTAGGAACCCTCTCTTCCCCTCTCTTCTCTTATTCCCTCTTCTTCCCTTCTTTTCCTCTTTTCCTCTCTCTTTTCCCCTCTCTTTCTCTCATATGTTCATGCATAAGCATAAGCATAATATTTCTCTATTCCTTCTCTTATTTTTCACTCTCTTTTTTCCTGTCTTTTTTTCCTCTTTTCATAAGCATATTATTTGCCTATGCTTACGCTTATGCATGAGCATATGCTCATATGCTCATGCATAAGCACAAGCTTATGCTTTCTCTCTTTTTCTCTTATGCTCATATGCTCATGCATAAGCATAAGCATATGCTTTCTTTCTTTTTCTCTTATGCTTATGCTCTTTTTCCCTCTTCCTTCTCTTATGCTTATGCTCTTAAATCCCTCTTCCTTCTCTTATGCTTATCCTCTTAAATCCCTCTTCTTTTTCTCTTATGCTTATGCTCTTTTTCCGTCTTCTTTTCCCCCTCTTTCAATCTCTTTTCCCCTCTTCCTTCTCTTCTTTTTCCCTCTTCTTTTTCCCCTCTTCCTTCTCTTGTTTTCCCCTCTTCCTTCTCTTCTTTTCCCCTCTTCTTTTTCCCCTCTTCCTTCTCTTTTCCCCTCTTCTTTTTCCCCTCTTTCAATCTCTTTTTCCCTTCTTTTCTCTTTTCCCCTCTTCCTTCTCTTATGTTTATGCTCTTTTCCCCTCTTTCAATCTCTTTTTCCCTCTTCCTTCTCTTCTTTTCCCCTCTTCTTTTTCCCCTCTTTCATGAGCATATGTTTTTTCTTCTTTAATACTTATGCTAATGCATGAGCATATGTCTCCTTCTCCTTCTCCTTCTCCAAGTTTCCTTCTCTTATTTTTTCCTCTCTTTTCCTCTTCTTTTCATAAGCATATGCCTATGCCTATGCTTATGCTTATGCTTATGCATGAGCATATGCTCATATGCTTGTGCATAAGCATAAGCATATGCTTTCTCTCTTTTTTCTCTTATGCATATTTGGTTCTTTTCCCCTCTTTCAATCTCTTTTTCCATTTTCTTTCTCTTCTTTTCCCCTCTCTTTCTCTTATGCTTCTCCTTCTCTTTTGCTTCTTATGCTTTCCCTCATATGCTTTTCGCTTCTTACCCGCTCTTGTTTTTTGCTTTTTGTTTTCGTGTGCCAAATCCCTTCAAAGTTTTCATAAACCGCTTGACAAAAAACATCCACCGACTATGAACGGTACCTGCAATGGCCACCTCATCAGCTATGTGCATAAGCAAGTGCACTTGAGTTGTCATAATGCTCGAGGGAAAGTGCTTCTCAAGCAAGCATACGGCTTCGATGGAGTCCAGCCTAGCCTTTTCGATGCTTGATATGGAGATCTCTTTTTAAGATATCCACCTATTTCACATGCCCATGTAAGATATATTCATAATCAGTCTACAGATTATTCAACTTAAATTGAAGAAAATGCAATCAATGTGATTTGTTAGTAAGCATACCTCACAATACCACTAATCTTGAATATAGCATTCCTAACATCTTCTTGTAAGTACCCTTTTATCGTAATTGGGAGGATTCTCAACAAACAATATTCAAATAATGAGTCAAATTAATGCAGGAGCTAACCTCATTAAGGCTGAGACACTTGTATCTGACCACCCATACTTTGCTTGCAGATTCAAGATTGAGAGACAAGCCTGTAGTTTAGACATCCTAGCATCCTCTTACAAATGTGTTGATTACAAGTCTTACATATTGACCTTAGACTCGGACATCACGTGTACATGTGATGTAGTGCCCCTAAAAATAGAATCCATCATGTCCACCATACCCTCGTCATCATCTGGCACATCCGGGAGACTATAATCTTGCTCAAAGTGTGAAGGTATATGCGCACCCTCGCCACCCTCCTCATCCTGTCTCAAGACTTCCTGTAAATATAAGATCTTGTCTCAAGGCTTCGTGTCGTGCACGTATGCAATATTAATCACGAACTCAAATAGCATTGACTTACCGATGATCCATCACCACATGCAATACCAACGGTGGGTACTAGTTCGGGCTCCTTTCCATACATCCGCAAGTGGCATATGACAATATGGTGTTGATGTCGTACTTGTCACTTGCAATGAGTGTAATGACAATACTGACAAAACATGTGTGCCTCAGGATCTATGGAGCACTCTAAGGTGGATGGAACCTGTGTGGAAACATGATGAAGAGAGTGCTCATGACATGTATCTCAAGTCAATTAGAGCTTGTGCAGGCTAGCTATTGGTGGCGCTTCTTTGGCTGAAGCTTTGGCACAGTCGTTCAGTCAGTCGGTGAAGGAGTTGGTTGGAACTACTTCGTCAATGGAGGAGGGAGCCGCCTTGGATGCAGCCGTGAGCTGGAGTTGCTACACAGAAGCTTTGGAGGCATTTTCCACTGTGCTGAGCCTTTGCAGTGGCTGGACGAGAGGCAACAGATAGCATTGTAGATAGCCTTTGCATGCATTGTTGTAGATAGCTCTTTGGAGTCAGTGTAGGAGAGGTTGGATAAGTATCTCATAGGAGATCTTGTAGCTGGAGAGAAGTCAGTTTCTTGTAGAGTTCTCTCAGAACTTCACATATCTCAAGAAAAACCTTTCTTTCTCAACTAGCATGAAAGAAAGCTCTCTCAACCAAATCTCTCTCTTCAGAAGAGAAGAACAACTCTCATAGATTTATCTCACAAAATAGATCTCTTAAAAGGAATGAGCTCTCTCTCTCTCTCTCATCAAGAATGACAAAGATATCTCAAAGCAATGAACGGAATTTTTCATTCAATGGACGGAAATTTTCTCTCTCAAGAGACGGTAATTTGTTCTCAATCTAAAACTAAAACTAACCTAGGAGAAAAACATGAGCTCCTAAGACATGTCTACAACTAATCTAGGAATGGAAGCAATCCTAGTGAACTACTAATGAGCTAAACTAGGAGGGCTAAACCTATGCTCTGATAGCATGACAAAACATGTGTGGCTCAGGATCTATGGAGCACTCTAAGGTGGATGGAACCTGTGTGGAAACATGATGAAGAGAGTGCTCATGACATGTATCTCAAGTCAATTAGGTTCCAAGATAGATTAGCTTGGACTCATAAAGAGAATCTTGAGATAGTGCAAAGTGCTTGATTGATATTACTTCAAATGAACCTCCCTTTTATAGGTGAGGGTACTTACATCCATTTGCTTGCTCACATGTGGGATATCTCCTCCATGCCATGTGGCAGCTTACCCTTTTCTCATACCTTTGCTCTACATGTGCTCATGGCACCATATCTCTCAACAAATACAACCTCTCCGTAAGCCACTTTGTGCTCCCGGGCGTTGGTGCATCATCTGATAAGCTTCCACTCATTCCTTCCATCTACACACCTCCAAAATCATAACATGAGCTGCAAGGAAATCCATTAAGAACCAAAAAATAGCCACCTATGAGCTTCTTTCCTCTCGAGCTCACAATAAGTGCCCTGAACCGTCACTATATAGCGATGCTTTAAGGATATAACCATCGCTATATAGCGACTCACCAATGTCGCTATATAGCAATGCTAAGGACTAAAACCCAAAACCCCACACGACACTGTCTTTCACATCTCTATTGTGGGAAAAGCAAAAATCAATCCTCCCATCTTATATTCGACGACCTCTCTTTTCTTCTCTCTGTTCCCCACACTCCTCACCTGTACCCAGCCCCTCTCCCAACAATTGTGCTCCCTCTCCACCCTTCTCCCTCTTTGCTTGTGCGAAAGGAAGTTTTTCAAGAAGGTGTGTCTCTTTAAGCAATGTAGGTTCATTTTTTGTGAGATTTCATTTTGTGAGTGTTGAAGCATGTTTCTCCTTGTATTGTTAAGCCTATGTGCTAATTTTCATGCTTGATTTTCAAAGGTTAAGGACAAAAAATGAGATTTGGTGAAAGAAAGAAGACTCACCTCTCCTCTTTTTGGTATTTCTCTTCCTCCTCTTTCTCCTTGTTTGTAGGCTTATGCTTTCTACTTGTTTGTAGGCTTATGTTTGTCTCCTCAATCCAATCCCTTTGAAAAGTTGCTTCTCCAAACTCCTCATTCCTCTAACTAGTTATCTGAAAAATGGTATGTTTCCTCTCTTTTGTAGGGCCAGTCCACGAAACACCGAGCGGGACTTTTCAGGTAAGAAAGTGCTTCCTCTTTTTTCCTTTTGTTATTTCTGTTATTTGCATTGGCCTGTAGCTAGCGCCTTAAGTGCTAGCTGCAGTGATGGGCCTAGGAACCCTCTCTTTCCCTCTCTTCTCTTATTCCCTCTTCTTCCCCTCTTTTCATCTTTTCCTACCTCTTTCCCCCTCTTTCCATCATATGCTCATGCATAAGCATAAGCATAAGCTTTCTTTCTTTTTCTCTTATGCATATGTTTTTCCTTCTCTTATGCTTATGCTCTTTTCCCCTCTTCTTTTTCCCCTCTTTTAGTCTTTTTTTCCCTCTTCCTTCTCTTCTTTTCCCCTCTTTTTTTTCCTCTCTTTTTCTCTTATGCATATGCTTTTCCTTCTCTTATGCTTATGCTCTTTTCCCCTCTTCTTTTCCCTCTCTTTCAATCTCTTTCCCCTCTTCCTTCTCTTCTTTTCCCCTCTCTTTTCTTATTTCCATATCTCTTTTTTCCTTCTCTTTTCCCCTCTCTCTTTCTCTTTTTTCCTTTCTTTTCTCTTCTTTTCATACACATATGCATTTGCCTATGCTTATGCTTATGCATGAGCATATGCTCATATGCGCATGCATAAGCATATGCATATGCTTTCTCTCTTTTTCTCTTATGCATATGCTTTTCCTTCTCTTATGCTTATGCTCTTTTCCCCTTCCCCTCTTCTTTTTCCCCTCTTTCAATCTCTTTTTGCCTCTTCCTTCTCTTCTTTTCCCCTCTTCCTTCTCTTCTTTTTCCCCTCTTTCAAACTCTTTTCCCCTCTTCCTTCTCTTCTGTTTCCTTCTCTTCTTTTCCCCTCTTCCTTCTCTTCTTTTTCCCCTCTTTCAAACTATTTTCCCCTCTTCCTTCTCTTCTTTTCCCCTCTTTCTTCTTTTCTTTTTCCCCTCTTTCAATCTCTTTTCCCCTCCTCCTTCTCTTCTTTTGTCCTCTCTTATTTTCTCTCTTTTTTTCTTCTTTTCTCTTCTCTCTTTTTCTCTTTTTTCCTCTCTTTTCTTATTTTCATATCTCTTTTTTCCTTCTCTTTTTCTCTTATGGTTTCTCTTCTTTTCATAAGCATATGCATTTGCCTATGCTTATGCTTATGCATGAGCATATGAGCATGCATATGCTCATATGCTCATGCATAAGCATAAGCATAAGCAAATGCTTTCTCTCTTTTTCTCTTATGCATATGCTTTTCCTTCTCTTATGCTTCTGCTCTTTTCCCCTCTTCTTTTTCTCCTCTTTCAATCTCTTTTCCCCTCTTCCTTCTCTTCTTTTCCCCTCTTTTTTTTCCTCTCTTTTCATAAGCATATGCATTTGCCTATGCTTATGCTTATGCATGAGCATATGTTCCCTCTTTCAATCTCTTTTCCACTCCATGTCATCACACCTTGCCACCTTGGCATACCTCATCAACATTGCCACATCACATTTCCACGTCATGGAAGAGACTCATATATTCCATACCATATTGCCACATCATCACCATGCATGGTGCCACATCAGCCACCTGTATACACATCATGATGATGGCAAGCCACATCATCAACATGCATGGTAAGTTATACATGCATGTGATTTGAGTGCATGAGGCATAGAATACCACGATCGAGGTTTATGACCACGATGTGCGTGAGGCATAGAATACCACGATCGAGGTATTTGGAGGTATCCAAAGCCATGGTTTATGAGCATGATCGAGGTATTTGGAAGTGGAAAAATAATCAAGTTATCATTGTTTATCACATATGTTATTCTCAAATTGCATTAACTAAAATATTAATCAAGATAAGCACATATGTTATGTGAATATTAAACTGAGATAAAATCAAACGATGCAAATATTCAAAATGAACATTGGATTCCATGTATATATAATATGATTAAAATCAACTTATTGTAAGAAAATAATACAACGTCTATGCTCAACAGATAACAGGATCTTGTATGCAAGAGAGAAAACAAGATAGTATGGAGAATAAAAAATTTGATTACTGTAGAACTGATACAATAGATGGCGCTGCCTCCCAACCATGCGCTCCTGTGAAAGAAGCTTCAATGACGTGCCGAAAATAGTAGAAGACGGAGGCTAGATGCTAAGGAATCAGGGTTGCTATAGCCAGTGATGAAATGGGCTTCACAGGCTTGCTCTTATATAGCCACCAGTCGTAGTCAGTTAGGCTCAATTGGGTGGCCGACCCAGTCTGCCCAAAACGGTCGACTGGGGGTCGGTCCCAAAACAGGCCACCGACCATACTATAGAACCGATGTGCAAAACAGAGCAACTAACCTACGGTGTCCGTTCGGCCCACAGCCATCCAGGATCATCTGAGGCTTCAAACGGGCCCTGCAACCCGAGAGTGGGCTACCTCGGAAAATGCTCCGTCTACCCTCAGTGCGGTCAGTTAAGGGATGCCTTCCCGCACTTGCATGTAGCCTAGTTGGTGGTGTGCCAACTCTATCTGAAGCCGTCCAGCCATCAAGCCACACATGGCCCCCATCTGGTGTCCAAACCAGGACCTACCGGATAACCGAGCTACTCAAATGCCTTCTCCTCATATGGGGGGGCTTACAAGTAGAGTTAGATGGTTCCCGCGTAGTTACACGAGAGTGGAGCATTGATATCTAACACTTATTTGAGTAGACCACAAAAATTAGTTTCAAAACAAAATCAAATGTAATTTTAGTAGCCAATTATCTTCAATCTTAGCACCTTCTCCACCAATAATAATCAAGAGAAAACCCATTCTTAGCCATTCTTGCCTCCCCATCACTTTGTCACACCTTCCATCCTACTTTCATTGAGAATGGGTTCTCAAAGCCATAGAGCTAGTAGATGTGAATAATAGGAACCCCCCCCCCAAATCTCATTGACGAGGAGCGCAAGCGGAAGGCTTGTGAGCGCAAGAGAGCCTCTAGAGCTAGAGCTCATGCTGCCACCACCGATCCACCTCCACCTCTACATCCCACCTCCACCTCCACCTCCACCTCCACCCCCACCCCCACCCCCACCCCACCTCCATTGTCCCCCCCTCCACATCCTCATCCGCTCCCCTACCTCCAGCCTCTGCCCTTCCCCTAGCCACCTACATTTTGCCCTCCACCTCTACCTATTCCCCCTCCCCCCTCCCCCCTCCCCCTCCCCCTCCCCCTCCCCCCCTTCCCCTTGGCGCCTCCCTTCCCCCCTCCACCCTACCATCTCCCATTGATCCCCTTGCCCCACCTTGCAGCAGCAGTGTTGCTTCACGATGTGACTTGCCGAAGTCCATTATCTGTCATCGTACTAGCAAGATTGTGCAGTCTTTTTTTAGTGACCTTATGCCAGCTTTGTAGTCTGCTTTCTCACGTCCCTGATTGATCACCCTGACTTGGTAGATGTAGGAGGCTTGCTGGTCTTGGTGCACGTAGAGATAGGGTTGTATGTAGCGAGGTCGTTAGCAATGTTCGACGTTCCTATGCTTCTATTAAGCATAGGAACTCCAGTGATGCCTTGGCAGCACACCGTGCTATTGTGGCTGCCATTAGTAGACCTCACATGACAGGCCATGTGCGTACCGCTTCACGTCTTCTTCAGATTGCACTGTGCACATTGCGAGCAAGCATGATTAGGAGGCAGAGTCTAGAGGAGAGTGAGACTGATGCTCTGTGGGCTTCGAGTGGTCGTGCACCTCATAGCGATCGATTTTTGGATGATTCCACTAGGTCCTTCATACAACAGTTTTGGGAGGAGCATTGCAGAGCATCCCCGGTGTTCAAGAAGGCATTGTGGAAGAGGGTGTCACGCGGTGTGTACATTGAGCATGGTGCATGTTTTTAGGAGTGTACCCAGACTGAGTTGTACACTCAATTTGTAGAGGCGCACCCGGAGTTCAGGATTGGGCAGAGGTCATTTGAGCGATGCAGGCCATGGTTTGTGCGATGCTCTCAGGAGCATGACACGTGCTATTATCGCTACCATGTGGATTTTGGATTGATGTATGACGTATTCCGTTCCCTTGATGGTCATAAGGGAGTGGTTCCTACTAGCCCTCGTGACTTCATTCATTCCATATTGTGTACACGAGATGGCAATGCTTTATTCCACTCCCTTGATTGTGTGGAAGGCAGGTGTACTTTGTGTGGTGACTTTGCTAGAGTGCCACGAGTTGCACTAGATACTTGTGATGTGCAAATGGTTCGTTGGCAATAGTATGAGCACACTACCTTGACATTAGATGGTGGTGCACAGTCGAGGAGGTTGCAGCTTGTGGGGAAGGAGACACCACGTGTTGTATTCATTGACAGTTTTCGAGGGAAGCAATACCGCTACATACGCCACTCGCACACTGTGAAGTGGGAGGATCGTCAGTTCCGTGCATGTTTGAGGACATTTCCTATACGGGTGGATGTCTTAGTGGTGGACTTTGCAGAGAATTATACCTTTGCACCACAGCATGATATCCAATCGGAGTATTATTTCTCCGAACAGGTGACGTGTGATTGAGTTATTGGTTTTTTTATGGCCTCATTATATTGAATTATGGCCTCATTATATTGAATTATTTCAATAGTCATATTTTTTTTCAATGCCATATTGCAGGTTGCTATATTTGTGCACATTAGCTATCATCATGCATAGGCTCATGTGGATGGCATTGATAGCACCATGGACTCACACGTCATTGTGCGAGAGTATCACTTCTACATTAGTGATGATCGATCGCATGATGCCCATTTTATGTAGCATTGCTTCACTTTGCATGATAGTTTCTTGAGGGATCATGGTGTCACATGGCAGCAGCGCTGGATCTGGTCAGACGGCTATGGTGGTCAGTTCAAATCTACTAGATAGTTTTATTTGTTCTGTAGATGGCACCGTGAAACAGGCATTTCGATCACATGGAGCTACTTCAAGACAGGGCACGGTAAGGGAGAGCACGATGGTGCAGGTGCTTACATGAAGCGTGCTTTGCCTCAATACCAGTTGCGTCACAGTGCCGATCGCTTCAAGGATGACATGATGTGGTGCGGTGGTGCAGCCAGCACTTATCCACTAGTGCTATCTCCTCATTTCAATCGCGTGACGATAGGGTGGTGAGCCGGTAGTTTTGGTGCATGGACATTGGGAGTCTTGATCGGTCTAGGCCTTTTGATTGTTGTTTAGTGTCTAGCACTCTTGATTTCCATTCCATCAGGAGCATAGGTGAGTCTCACCCCGCGATCTTTTCTCGACGGTTTGCATGTTTTTGCTCCGCACGCATTAATGATGATTGGGGAGGGTGCACCATGATACCATGGGATGATCCATGGGCACGGCGAGTGCTTTCTCCCTTCCAGCCTTGGGAGGAGGTACATGATGATCAGGATGCAGGATTCAGTTCCTCTAGATATTATGACCAGCTTATAGATATGTTGCGTATTGGTGATATCTTCGCGATCATTTCTTCGGAGGGCAATGAGGAGGGTGTGGATTATTACTTGTTGTGATGCTCTATGGCAAAGAGTGTGCTGAATGAGGATACAGTGTATGGGCATGGGATGGACTTCTATGCTCATAGCATGATCATAGGTGGCCACTATTCTCAACAGATATAGAGGCGTGGTCATTATATTGAGTTCCAGGAGTACATGGTGGATCAGGAGGCATACATGTATTCTCATCTTGTTGTTGCGATCAAGATTACTTTGAGTCATGTTCGCACTCGCAAGGCGACGTCCACTCTAGTGGAGGATCATGAGAGCATACTTGCAACTATTGGCATGAGAGCCGATCCTGAGGAGTAGCACATTACATATCATAGTTTTGGAATCATCAATTGATCAGATAAATTTTTATTAGGTATCACTAGTTGATTACATATTTTTGTATTCGATATGTATAGGCTCACTATGTGACTGTACCATTGTAATTTTCATGGACCCATATTTTGTATTTCACTATGATGGTTTTATACACGTTCATATACATCATTGTATTAGATTCTATTTTATACATGATGTCCGTTGTCTTCTCAATAGGATTTTTTGTTTCTGTAAAACAAAAAATTGTTTATTAGTAGTTATGTTGTAATTGTGTTTTGTGCTTTAGGACATTTTAAAAATGTGACTAAGAAAATTCGTGCACGTACTAACCAAATACGCATGTGGACTTATCTGTTGGGGATGAAACTCTGCATGGCTCTTAGGATACCCTAGACCTACATCCATGTAAGATTTGGTCTCCAAATGATTTGGTATGTGCCACGTGGAAGGTATAATGCATACTTTTTTGCAAGCACTCCCTACTAGTGACTACGTATGGAAAATGGCGCACGTACTAACCAAATATGCATGTGGACTTATCTATTGGGGATGAAACTTCGCACAGCTCTTAGGCTACCCTAGACCTACATCCATGCAAGATTTGGTATGTGCCACGTGGAAGGTATAATGCATACATTTTTGCAAGCACTCCCTACTAGTGACTACGTATGGAAAATGACACACGTACTAACCAAATATGCATGTGGACTTATCTGTTGGGGATGAAACTTTGCACCGCTCTTAAGCTACCTTAGACCTACATCCATGCAAGATTTGGTCTCCAACTGATTTGGTATGTGCCACGTGGAAGGTATAATGCAAACATTTTTACAATCCCTACTAGTGACTACGTATGAAAAATGGCGCACTTACTAACCAAATATGCATGTGGACTTATCTGTTGGGGATGAAACTTTGCACAGCTCTTAGGCTACCCTAGACCTACATCCATGCAAGATTTGGTCTCTAACTGATTTGGTATGTGCCACGTGGAAGGTATAATGCATACATTTTTACAATCCCTACTAGTGAAGGTCGTATGAAAAATGGGGCACGTACTAACCAAATATCCATGTGGACTTATCTGTTGGGGATGAAACTTTGCACAGCTCTTAGGCTACCCTAGACCTACATCCATGCAAGATTTGGTCTCCAACTAATTTGGTATGTGCCACGTGGAAGGTAGAATGCGTACATTTTTACAATCCCTACTAGTGACCACGTATGAAAAATGGCACACGTACTAACCAAATACACATGTGGACTTATCTGTTGGGGATGAAACTTTGCACAGCTCTTAGGCTACCCTCGACGTACATTCATGCAAGCTTTGGTCTCCAATTGATTTGGTATGTGCCCCGTGGAAGGTATAATGCGTACATTTTTACAATCCCTACTAGTGACTATGTATGAAAAATGGCACACGTACTAACCAAATATGCATGTGGACTTATCTATTGGGGATGAAACTTTGCACAGCTCTTAGGATACCCTAGACCTACATCCATGCAAGATTTGGTCTCCAACTGATTTGGTATGTGCCACATGGAAGGTATAATGCGTACATTTTTTCAAGCACTCCCTACTAGTGACTACGTATGGAAAATGGCGCACGTACTAACCAAATATGCATGTGGACTTATATGTTCGGGATGAAACTTTGCACGGCTCTTATGAAACTTTGCACGGCTCTTAGGCTACCCTAGACATACATCCATGCAAGATTTGGTTGCCAATCAATTTCGTATGTGCCGCATGGAAGGTATAATGCATACATTTTTGCATGTACTCCCTACTGTGACTACGTATGAAAAATGGCAAACATACTAACCAAATACGCCGGTGGGCTTATCTATTGTGCATGAAACTTTGCACAGCTCTTAGGCTACCCTAGACCTACATCCATGCAAGATTTGGTCTCCAAATGATTTGGTATGTGCCACGTGGAAGGTATAATGCGTACATTTTTACAATCCCTACTAGTGACTACATATGAAAAATGGCGCACGTACTAACCAAATATGCATGTGTACTTATCTATTGGGGATGAAACTTTGCACAGCTCTTAGGCTACCCTAGACCTACATCCATGCAAGATTGGGTCTCCAACTGATTTGGTATGTGCCACGTGGAAGGTATAATGCGTATATTTTTACAATCCTTACTATGACTACGTATGAAAAATGGCGCAGGTACTAACCAAATACGCATGTGGACTTATTTGTTGGGGAAGATTTTGGACCAATCGTACATAATCATGTATTAATATTGACAATGTTACTACCAATGAGCACCATTCCATGCTAAACATTGATATTTTTTCTTAATCTACAATTTACAAAAATTAGTGACAATATTAGTGTAATAATTGCAAGCATTGATATATACGAAATTCAATATGATGTTCAAAATGATAAAGTTCATAGCACGAGAGAGAGAGAGAGAGAGAGAGAGAGAGAGACCTTATGCTTGAAGACCTTTTCAATGCTTAATGTTTACAATTACTTCACACGGCATTATTTTTAAAATACCTTATGTATTAGATGTGTGAATTGAGATATCTGAAATTCAAAATGATACTCCTAATTTCAAATGTTTATGTTAGATTTGAACAAACTATAAACTGAGATAAAAAAAGTAAGGAGAACATCATGAAAGTACCAAAATGATCATACATCATAAAAGTAAGAACAACATCATGAAAGTACCAAAATGAATGTGTACATCATCATCATCATCGTGCAGAAGTGCATCCCTAAACAAGATATGTGTGAAGCCTAAACAATTATCTTGAATCAAAATCTGATAACTTCACATATGATCCTCTAGTCATCCTCTGATGTGGCTCCTGTATGACCCGCTACCCAACCGTCTGCTGTGTGCCCTCAGACAAAGCCGAATCAGAAGGGCCAGCCTCATCTCCTAGATCAGATGGGCTAGCCTCATCCTGATGAAGAGGAGGGAATGATGCACGAGCCACCGTTGCCATCTCTGCCTCCCTTGCCTCCTCTATGTATGCATGCCTCAACTCCCAAAGTCGTGCATCTGCGAATACTGGTGCCTCAAATCTAGCATGAGTAATCGTCTCTACATGTAGAAGATGCTGGGGTTTCGGCCCCGCCCAAGTTGTTGCTCCACCCACTGCTGTAATGATATATGAAGCTCTGCCTCTCGCTCAATACGACGTGCCTCCTCTGCTCATGCCTCGTCACTTGGCATGAAATCACCATATGAGAAGTGTCGCGGAACACACGCAGCAACCACTGAAGTATCAACACCCTCTTGTTGCAGCAAAGCTCTCTGTGCCTCCTCCTAGTAGTGCTCTGTCAAGACCATGCAAGCAAATGGATCAATGGCCTGATGATGACTAGGATACAGATCATCCATGCCTAGTCCTCTATATGTGGCCACATCAATGTCAGCAAAGCATACAGGGCACACTGATCGTGCCACCATGTGCCGGGTCATGCAATGGAGATGTGCGATGTGGCCACACCCTAGTCCAAACCACCCTACGGTGTCCAAATCCTCGTGGCAAAGGACAGAAGTGGTGATAGGAAGCCTGGCTATGACTGGTGCATCTATGGGTGTCCTAGTCGGCACATCTACAGGAGGAGCGGGGTACAGGGCCACACTGGGGTGGATCCTATGGCGAGATGGATCATGACTAATATGTCTCAACTGCAAAATATAGTGCTCTGCTCGATGGTAGGCTATGCGTGTCTGAATCCTCTGCTCCTCCAAATATTCCTCCAACTGTCGTACACGAGACTCCATATCCTGTCACAATAGATGTGCTTGCCAAGCAAACATGTCACGTACATGGTGAGAATGAACCAAAAAACTTCAGTTCAAAACACGCAAAAAAAAAACAAACTAAAATAATCAGAATAACTATCCTCGACCATAGACTCAGCCAACAATGCCTCCAACTCTGCAATCCATGCATCTCGAGTATCCAACTCATGCTGAGGTGGTGTAGATGTGGGAGGCTCCATGGATGTGGGAGGTGGAATCAAAAGTGATCTCGATAGGGCAGAGACCATGTCGTGCAAGGATGAGGCCACTGAATGAACATCCCCCCTAATCCGTCCTCCAATAGCTTGCAATGCTGGTGCAAGGATAGTGTGCAGCTCTGGTATCTCGCGTCAACGCCGAACACCTGTAGTCTGACGCTCCTGATGCCCCATCCTACCATGTCCTACTCCTGATCTTGGACGGGTACTAAGGTAGTCTACCCGATGACCAAGCACAAACTCGATGTATAGCTACATGGCAAATGACCTGGCTATCTGATGGTTGTGAGGCAATCGACCACCATTCGTAGCGGGATATCTCGGATAAATGTGTGCTGCTATGACGGGGTGCCTATAATGTAAAATATAAAAGGGCTGCCCTGATCGTGGTCGCATCGCCTCAGTGTGACCATCCCAAAACATATCCTCTAAGGCCTGCCTCTGAGGTGACTCGCGCTCAAACAACTCTCGAATGGCTCTCCAATCCAAGCCATGACCACCGATCTCTGCGTCAGCCTATGCCTGAAAGGTATCCAAAACATCCTCAACTGTGTCTAATCGACCTAGAGCATCAATGACTGAATTGAGACTTGCAACCAAGTGAGGGGGTGCCCTAGCATCCTGCAATGCCCTCATCTCAGCTCTCAAAATCGCAATTTGCATATGAACAGTGGTGCCAGAACTTGCGCACTGGCTGGCGCATGCACAAAAAAACACATGGAAATTAATATTCTATTTGGGTAATGAAAATTAATATTCTATTCAATCGGACTTAATAATCTATTTGCGTAATGAAAACTTTTAGCTAGCCAATTTTGATTGAATTTTTGCAAAAGCTCATGACAAGGTTTCATGGAATAACATAAGTCTTTGTATTTGTCTATGTAACTATATCCATACATAGATCTACAACCTTCCCTAGTTCCCTATTTCTATGGGGATGAAACTTTGCATGATTTGGTCTTCAACTAATTTAATATGTGCCACATGGAAGGTATAATGCGTACATTTTTGCATGCACTCCCTACTAGTGACTACGTATAAAAAATGGTGCACGTTCTATGGACTTATCTGTTGGGGATGAAACTTTTCACAGCTCTTAGGCTACCCTAGACCTACATCCATTGAAGAATTGGTCTCCAACTAATTTGGTATGTGCCACGTGGAAGGTATAATGCGTACATTTTTACAATCCCTACTAGTGACTACGTATGAAAAATGGTGCACGTTTTAACCAAATACGCATGTGGACTTATCTGTTAGGAGTGAAACTTTGCACAGCTATTAGGCTATCCTAGACCTACATCCATGCAAGATTTAGTCTACAATTAATTTGGTATGTGCCACATGGAAGGTATAATGCATACATTTTTACAATCCCTACTAGTGACTATGTATGAAAAATGGTGCACGTACTAACCAAATACACATGTGGACTTATTTGTTGGGGATGAAACTTTGCACGGCTCTTAGGCTACCCTAGACCTACATCCATGCAAGATTTGGTGACCACTGATTTGGTATGTGCCACGTGGAAGGTATAATGCGTACATTTTTATAATCCCTGCTAGTGACTACATATGAAGAATGGTGCACGTACAAACCAAATATGCATGTGGACTTATCTGTTGGGGATGAAACTTTGCACGGCTCTTATTCTACCCTAGACCTACATCCATGGAAGATTTGGTCTCCAATTGATTTGGTATGTAGTTTCATGTGCCACCTAAAGGGATTGCTAGCCACATGATCTACCCTCTCCTTGCATCAACCTCTCGCACCATATGATTTGAAAATGATGTGTAGGCGAATGTGTTGTTCAAATCATCCTATTTGTTTGATTGATTACACTTAGTCACGTACTCCTTAATGAGGTAGGATGTCGTTCGGATCATCCTATGCACCTAATGGTAGATGGGCCAAATGTGTGGCTATGCCTACAACAGTGCTATGTTGCAAATGCAACACATGCACTCCCTACATGCTCTATGTTGCTCCACTCTTCAATGGAAGATGCACACACAATAGTTATGTAACAGTGTTATTGAAAAAGGGACTTACATGTGCATCCTTGGTCTTATTTCATTTTCAAAGAAATTTTAAACTTTGTGTTAAAGATGCTACACTTTCCTAATTTGAAAAATAATATAAAAACTAATCTCCTTTTTAAAATAAACGAAATAGATGATTTTAAAAAACAAAATATATACGTTTTGACATTTAAATAAATATTCACTAACTTGAAAAATAATATAAAAGCTACTTTAAACTCTTATTTTCTTTTTTTTATAGATGATTTCTAAAAACAAAATTTAAACGTTTTTATATTTAATTCAAAACTTCACTAATTTAAAAAATAACATAAAAACTACTTTAATATTTTTTTAATAGATGATTTTAAAAAACAAAATATATACATTTTGACATTTAAATAAAAACTTCACTAACTTAAATAATTTTAAAGCTACCTTAAACTCTTATTTTCTTTTTTTTAAAGATGATTTTTAAAAATAAAATTTAAACATTTTTTTATTTAAATAAAGAAATCACTAATTTGAAAAATAACATAAAAACTACTTTAATCTCTCTTTTTTTTAATAGATGATTTTAAAAAACAAAATATCCTTGTCCGTCGCTCCCACAATTTCATCGATTTTGATGAGGAAGAGCTCGATCGAGGTTTGAGGAATGAGGGGGTCCCTCTCTTTATGTACAAAAATTTAGGGTTTCAATACCACGATTGAGGTATTGGGATGCCACGTACCTCGATCGTGGTATTGGACATGCAACATACATCATCGGTCCAGCATACCACTTGCGATGCCATATACCTCGATCGTGGTATTTCACATGCCACATACACATCGGTCTATCATACCTCGATCGAGGTATAGACATGCCACGATACTTTGATCGAGGTATTTCAACTGCCAGCACAGTGAATGTCAGATGCCACATACCTCGATCGTGGTATTTGACATGCCACATACACATCGGTCCAGCATACCTCGATCGAGGTATAGACCTACCACAATACCTCAATCGAGGTATGTCAGCTGCCAGCACAGTACAGGTCGGATGCCACATACCTCGATCGTGGTATTTGACATGCGGCCAAGTCATCGGTCCAGCATACCACGATCAAGGTATGTGGACTTGCCACGATACCTCGATCGAGGTATGTCATCTGCCATGTTGGATGCCACATACCTCGATCGTGGTATTCGACACGACCGATCTCATTGATCCACGATACCTTGATTGAGGTATGTGGACTTGCCACGATACCTCGATCGAGGTATAGGCTCGGTTCGGTGAAAGAAAGTCTAGGACCTCGATCGAGGTATTGGCTTGGTTCGGTTGTCCTCGTGTGCAAATTTCATTAGAGACGATACCTCGATCGAGGTATTTCACACCAAAGCAAAACCTTTGTATTTTCACTCAAGGGGGTGTCACAATCACCCGCAAGTGGTCCAGAAGTGGACACCCTTAGCTTGCTACCTTCCCAAAGCCATGGTTTATTGAGATGGAGGCCATGGGAGCGATGGTCGATTGGGTTGAGGTGGTTGCTCACACGGTATAAGTCTACTCCTACTTGTAATCTCACTTTTTAAATTGTTTTATTCTTTAAGTTTCAATCTAATTTCCAATTAATATGGTTTCACTCTTAGAGTGCAAGCTCGAACAACCCATCAGTGGAGGTGTTCAGTGATGACGAGGGATTAGGCTTACATGGCTTCGATGAGGGACAAGGATCAGGCACAGCTCATGAGGGCCAGGGATCAGGCGTAGCTCACGAGGACTAGGGATCATCAGGCCAGTGTGACCACGATGAGGACAAGGATTAGTAGTAGTAGTAATTTGCATATACTTCGGCATGTATATGCTTCTGTATGTCGACTCGTTTGATCGATTTTGTATCACCCTTTTCGAAAGGGTAATTTTGTAGCAAACAATGTTATATGTCTTCGCCATGTATATGCTTCTATCGCTCAGCTCGTTTGAGCAATTTTGTATCACCCCTTTCACAAGGAAAATTTTGTAACAAACAACATTCTTTTGTAATTACTAAAAAGGAAACATTAGTGGGGCAAAACAAGGCTTGCTTGGCCCTGTTTAGCCCCACTAATGTTTTTTTAAAGCTTTTGTTAATCGTCACTATATAGCGACGTTTAGCAGTGTTGCTCTATAGCGACACTTATATAGTGACAATTCTTTTTCGATGCTAATAGCGACATAAATACTGACCTTTGTGCCCATTAAAAAAAAAACTTTTTAGTATAAAAAAGATCGGTATTTTCGTCGAAAAAATGGCCTGTGCCTTGTAGTGAAGGACGTTGTCTTGGAGTGACCATTGCACTAGTTCTTGGAGTTATAGCTCCGTTACCTATTTTAATGTATTACAGAAGGAGGTCTATGATGACCCATGTGGTGGCAAATAGAATGAGATCTATGACAGAGCCACCAAGATGGTTCTCGGAGTTATATATTATGTACCAAGGAAAATGCAATTGAAGATATGGCCCTTGAGGGGTCCCCTTTAGGGGCAAGGGACATATCGACATGCCCTATCTGTCCAATGGCATCCTAGATATTGTATGATGCATGTCGATGTGGCCCTTGCCCCTAGGGGGCACCCCTCAAGGGACATATCATCAATTGCATTTTTTTTAAGTTTAATTGTATTTTTCTAGGCGTATCTCCATGCAACCCTAACGGTTGGTCATTGGAGCTATTTTAGCGCTATTTTGGTCCTAAACCAAGGAAATTTTAATCCTACTTTACTTGTATTTGTGGTCTCAATGGTGACTCACGTGTCATGGGAATCTTGAAGGAATGCCAATGGAGTCTCCACTCCATGCTACTCTTTGTGAGAGCAATGCAAAGCACGAGCCGTTTGCATGTGTCACTCAAGCGTCTCCCGGATTGTTGCAATGTGTTTCCATGAGAGAAAGAGGAAAGGGAGAGAAGAGAGAGGAGAGGGAGAAGGGGAGAAGAGAGGGGAGAGGGGAGGGAGAAGGAGGAGGGAAGGAGAGAGTGAAGGGGAATGGAGTGGCAAACACAAAAGCACTACAAAGGAAGTAAGAGAACACCCAAAGACACTCTTGAAAGAGAAGAGGGAGCTTGTATTCCAAATTTGTGCATATAACAATGAAGACCAAAGTCAACAACTTGGCCTTTTATACATGTCACCTTTTGAAGGGAGGGCCAACCCTAATCTCTTTATACCATTCTCCCTTCTCATTCTTTTACCATCCTCTTGGTCCCATCTAGCTCCAAGACACAATCACTACTACACACGGGGCCTTACTTCGACGGTTAAGCACCGACGTTCAGCACACGTGGGGCGTAATTGTTGGTAAGCAAAGCGGGTTTAAAAAAGTGTTGCTATATATCAACTCTATATAAATGTCGCTATATAGCAACATTTATATAGAGTTGCTATATAGCGACACTTGCCAGACTTGTAGGAGAAGAGGAGGAGGAGGGAGGAGAAGGGAGGAGGAGGAGGAAGGAGGAGAGGGAGAGGATGGGTTGCAAGGTTAGAGGAGAGGGGAGGAGGAGTTGCAAGGTTAGGACATGCTTTTGTACGTGGAGTGCAAGGAAGCATGGACACTTGGAGACAATTGCTTGGAATACCAAAGTAGAACTCAACACAATGCCCCAAAGAGTGTGGGCTTCATTCCATTATGGGCTATTTATATAAGTTGGAGAGCTTCTCTCTCTACATGTAGGAATTGTAAGACATTATCTCTACAGTAGAACTTGCATGTAGGAGTTGCATGTTGCATGTAGGATTTACATGTAAAACTTGCATGTAGAACATGCATGTAGGAATCGCATGTAGGAGTTGCATGTTGCATGTAGGACTTGCATATAGAATGTAGAACATGCATGTAGGAGTTGCATGTAGAAACTACATGTAGGAATCATATGTAGAACTTGCATGCAGAACATGCAAGTAGGAGTTGCATGTTGGAGATGCATGTTGAGGATTCCTAAGAGAGATTATTCCTAGCCTTATGCAAGTACAACTGGAGCTTTGCCGCTACTCTACAAACACATTATGTGCTACCTAAGTCCATGTTGGCACAGAGACAACACATTCAGTCGGTTCATCAGGCTGTAATAACAATAGTTTAGAATGAGAACTATGGTTTGTTAGATATGCTCAATGCCCCAACCACCAGTGGTCCAAGGTGCTTAAGTTGTAAGGCCCCCATATGAGAAGAAGCCATGTGTGAGCCTAGCTGGGTGCGCATAGACCTCGAACAAGGGCCAGGACTCTACCCTTGTACTTACCAAGATCTAGACACTGGATGGATCCTGACGTGTATGTCAGATGATGTCTATCAATGAGACTGTTGATGGTAGAAAGGTGATTGTGTGGGAGCCCCTTATTCTTGCTGGGGCCTAGGGGCCAGCTGGGGGGTCCCAGGGGGGCCAGCAGCCCCCCTGGTGGGGGTTCGAGGGCGGGAGCCCCCTAGGCGACGTTATAGGGAATATTCCTTGAATATTCCATGGACGACTAGTCAGTTCCACTAACTAGGTTGACTGGTCGGCTCCACCGACTAGGTCGACTAGTCGACTCCACCGACTACGTTGATCCGACTACCGCCCTCCTAGCTATAAAGAGGCGACCTCCCCAGTCCATTGTATCATATCAATTCAAATCAGATCAAATCTTCCAACTAGTAGCTCTTCACCTAGTATCTATCTAGATCGCCACCTAAGCTCTATTGTGGGAGTGCACGGGTGGATGGAGCCATCATCTATACTACATCAGTATTGAAGGAAAAGTTTGTTCCTCTCCAATTTGCTATGTACTCTCTATTCTTTGTTCAGTTTTTGTTCCACTGCGCCGTGTAATTTAACATGGTATCAGAGCCCAAGTGGCTCTAAGGATCAAAGAATAGAAGAGAGGCGAGGGCTTCAATAGCATACGGAGTGATGGCAATAGGAAGCAGCTCAACAGGAAGCGACTTGAGTTCAGCAGCTACTGCTGCACCAACAATCCATGCCTTGAGGATTCGCCCACCAGCCTTCACTGAAGGCAAGCTAGATGGTACGAACTACACTCTGTGGAAGTTTAAAATTATTGCTATTCTAGATTCATATGAGCTTCTAGAGACAGTACTGGGGACTTGACCCAGAACCACAAGTAATCCCCGACCCAGCAAATCTAGGGAGTACAATACCTCCTAATGCCGACCTTCTATGAGCTTGGAAACGTAGGAATGCAGATGCTCTGTGTGCCAGTACTACTAATAGTGTTTTGACCTTGATTCAGCATACATCTAAGGCAACTGTGGCTTGGAACATATTGAAGAGTCAGTATGAGACATGGAATCAGACAAGGATCCAAAACCTGGAGAATCAGCTGCAGCTAAGAAGTTTAATAAAGGAGAGTCAGCGGAGGTGTTCATAACCTGAATCAAAAATCTGTGTGACTAGATGGCTAGTGCTGGGATACAAAAGACTAGCGAAGAGCTAGCTCGGTGGTGTCTCTAGATATGTCCACCAAGGTTTGATGGACTAGTAATAGTGCTTAACACTCAGGTGAGACCCCAACCATTGTCATTTGAGGAGTTATGTGCTTTACTTATGGAGGAGGAATGGAGGCTTAAAGCTCAAGATGGAGGCGGCAATGGGGGTGCTGCTTTCTCTACCACTGCGAAAGGCAAAGGTGGTTCCTCCACCAAAGGTGAGTCCTCTACTAGTGGTGACAAAAGGAAGAAGGGCGGCAAGGAGAAGTTTCAAGAAGAATGCTTCTACTACAAAAAGAAGGGCCATATGATTGCATATTGCCAGGGCAAGAAAGCAAATGAAAAGAATGGTATCTTGAAGAAGACAGATAAGGGGAAAGAGATAGCTAACACAGCGGAAGTAGAGTTGGATCTATTTCTGGCCATTGAGGAAGAGTGTTCCTCAGTTCAAGAAGCTTCAACCACTGACTCATGGGTGTTGGATAGTGGTACCTCCCGTCACATGACCTGCAAGAAGGGTCTATATTGTTCCATGCAGCCTCTATAGGAACCCATCACCGTGACGGTTGGTAATAACACAAAATGCCCTACTAAGGGTACAAGTACGGATTCATTTGTTTTTGTAAATGGAGATGTTAAGAAACTATCTAATGTGTTGTATGTTCCACAAATCAAGAGAAATTTGCTATCAGTTGCTTCCATAACTAACCTTGAGCATGAGGTGAGATTCAACAAGACAGGATCAAAAATTCTGGATAGTGTAGGCAATCTTGTTGGAACAGGAGTAAGGAGGAACAACTTGTATGAGCTAAGTGCTCTTACAGCCACCGTTGGAGTGGGCACAAGCAGACTTTGGAATGAAAGATTCGGCCACATCGGATTTGCAGTGCTGAAGGTGATACAGAAGCAAGGTATGGTTGCTCACTCAGCTGCAGTCACAAAAATCAAAGAACCGTGTGAAGCATGCATGATGGGCAAGCAACAAAGAAAGGCATTCCCACAAGAAAGAAAGAATAGAGCAAACGCTCCTCTAGAGTTGGATTTGTGCGGTAAGATGCCTACATAGGCCTTGGGGGGATCTTCCTATTTTTTATTGATTTTTGACGACTATAGTAGGAAGATGTGGGTCTCATGACCAAGTGGAGACCTGTAGGGGTATGAGTGTCCTGACTCGTCTACATCTCCCGAGTCAGCACAACATAAGCAACCCTTCCTACTCTTCCTTCCCTTATGATGGGTACGCCTAGGTGATGACCTCTCAGTCGAAGGGGCTAGAGGGGATGGCTGGACAGTAGGTCCAGCTGTCGGTGTAGGAGAGGGATTTGCTAAGGTCCTCTGGGATAGCAGAGAGAAGAATATCACTACCTCCGCATCAGTCATCTATGCGACAAACTCGTTGGGACTCTCGACAAATCCATGGGCTCCTAGCAAAGGAGATCCCTGAGGGGTAGTCGCAGTGCTAGGTCCGAGAGGAGTTGGGCCAAGAGTAGTCACAGGGGTAGGCCCCTGAGGTGTCACTTGAGTGGAATCAAAGTCATCTGGAGACTAGAGATCATGTCTCCTCCTACGAGGGTTTTCGTACTCGTTGGACGTGTGACGTGATCCCATGTCTAATTTGGGGGGATTGGACAAACGTAGACACAAACATGAAGATAAAAAACAAAAAATAAAAAACAAGAGCGGGTAAGAAGCGGATAGATAATTAATTACTTAGGACAATTATGAAATTCAAACTCAAGAAATTATGAAAAGGCAATTAATAACTTGTGAAAATTATGAAATGACATCAATGCATAAAGGATAAATATGAAAGGACAATGATTTACTTAAGACAATTATGAAAAGCCAATTTTGAAATGACAAATATTTATGAAAGACAAGTGGAATCCAAGAAGATTTTCATATATAAAAAATATCGCCAAAAGTATGTCTCCAAAAGTATGTATATAAAAAATATATGTCTCCAAAAGCATGCTTAAGCAAAATTTGTCTCCAAAAGAGACATTCTCCAAAATTTCCAAATTGGTGGAGGAGGTCTACTGCTCTACATTACTATTCGAGGTACTTTCCTCCTCTGCGCTGCTAGGCGGGTCACTGGGGACCTCATCCTCCACTTCTTCTAATATGTGGTCATGCTCTTCAGCAATTACATACTGGCAATCCACGAAGGCCTCCACACAATCCATTATATCCTTTACACATTCATATTTGAGGCTCCACCGATCATGGCGGTCTCTCCACAACCTACAGAGATCCCGTAGGTTGTGTCGTGCATTCCTCAGTCGCCCTTGCTCGACTACCCTTTAACTTGGACCCCACTCAAGCAGATGCACCCCATGTTGTACTTCACCTAGTCGCTCTCTTGCACAATCTTCTCTTTACATGAGCTAGTAGAGAAGCTATGTCTATAATCCCTACGATGTGGGGAACCAGGTTGGGGTTTAGGGAGGACACCCATGGGTGAGGGCATGGTTTTTCCATTTAGAATCTGTTTGAAAAAAAAAGATACAAATACGGCTAAGGAGCATGTGAAAAAAGAACCGAATACGACTAAGGAGCATGTGAACTATGCTCATGCATAAGCATAAGCATAGGCAAATGCGTATGCTTATGAAAAGCAGAGAAAAAGAGAGGAAAAAAGAGAAAGAGAGGAGAAAAGGGAAGGAAAAAAGAGATATGAAAATAAGAAAAGAGAGGAAAAAAGAGAAAGAGAGGAGAAAAGGGAAGGAAAAAAGAGATATGAAAATAAGAAAAGAGAGGAAAAAAGAGAGATGAAAAGAAGAAAAGAGAGGAAAAAAGAGAAAAAGAGAGAAGAGAAAAAGAAGAGAAAAAGAAGAGAAAAAGAAGAGAAAAAGAGAGGAAATAAGAGAGGGGAAAAGAAGAGAACTCGACACACAATGCTCTAGACTGCACTTCTGGCTCTTGTTGCCACCACAGGGTTTAACAAGTCCCCTGGATTGATTTGATTACCTATCCTTGAGTTATGGTTGAGTCTGCAGGAAAAGTTGTGATATAGTTGCTTTCACCCAATGAGTGGGATAAAGATGACATCAGTGATAGATGGATCAAGCTTGCTGTCATCTTTTCCTCATAATCCTCAAACACCATAGATTGTTTTCTCAATGTTTAAGAAGCTAGTATCAAATATTTCTTCAAACAGACACACATACCACCCTTCAAGAGATATGGCTCATTGAAAGAGGTGACTAGTTGTTTGAGTATCTATCTGTTCGTTTGGATTGAAACTGAGTCTGGATAGATGGTCATCAATGGTGAGGGATGCCTCTAGGATTACTGCTAGAGATTCACTGTATTTGGACTTTCCTTGAGTGTTTTGTTTTGTCATGGCTACCTCGCATCTACAATGCATGTTTGTCCAAGGATTTGATCAGTGCCTTTGCCTAATCCTAAGAAGCAATATATACTTGGTTGTACCCATTCCAAAAATGTCTCTGTCAATGGTAGGGGGTAGTGATCTTTGATTATACCTGCATTGATGTTCTTCAGATTCACACATATTTTGAGCTTCTTGTTTTTCTTGGTGGCACCGAGTCAGTGTGCTTGATCTCATAAATAAAATGAACATCTAATAAATTTTCAAGTCCTTCATAGACATGGGTGCCATACTTTGGATCCTTCCCTAATCGATATGGTATGTATTGCAACTTTGGGGGTGATCCAAGCCATGCAATCTTGTATTCCATTAGCAATGCTTCTAGTTCTTTTTCTTCATCTTGTGTGAGTTGTTCGCCGATGTACACTAGATTTACTTCTTCTCCTTCCAAGACAAGATCCAATTTCTTGGTCTTGGTCAGCCCCTCATAAGCTGGGGTTCCCCCTAGTCTATGTGTTTCCTTGAGCTATGACTCCTTGACTGGTCTAGGCATTCCTATTATTGCATCCCCCCTTGTATAATTTTTGAAGTAGTTAGGAACTTTCCTAAGACTTTCATAGCACTCTGAGGTGCTTGCCGAACTATTAGTGCTACTGGTTGTTGTGGAAGAGTCTTGATCCATTTCATCGATGTCCACTTGCTTTTCTTTTTTGTGTGAATTGTCAGGTTCAATCATTTGCACATTGGGTTTGAACTTGCAAAACTTTTGCTTTAGGAGACGCACTAGATTTTCGATGGGCATCTTGTTCTGAAATAGTGGCTCTTCTGTCATGCATGCTTCTTCCAAGCCCTTCGGATCTAATTGTAAATTTGGTGGTTTCAATGCTTGGGTGGGCTTGGTTAAATACAATTCCACCACTTTGGCTTGCATCCTTTCAAACTCATTAAAGCGCTCCACCTTGACCTTTTGGTGTTGGACACCCTCTTTCTTTTTCCTTGACCATCTGCTATTTGCTACTATCGGGGAGGGCCGCCACCATTAATGCTTGAACAATTGTCAAGTTGTTATCAAAGACATGACCTTCAAATATGACATTGCACGCTTCTATTTCCAGGTCACTGTCAAAGTATGCACCATATTCTTCAATGATAGCCTCTTGAGGATCACTATCCCATTTTATATTTGCCACCATGAAGATAGGAATATCCATCACTTTTAATTCTTCATCCCAATTTGGTGGTTCTATCTATTACATCTAAGAATCCTCATCTGGCAACATTGGATGTGTTGTCTTATAGTTATAAATTGTGGCTAATACCTGTGTCCGATTGTTGATGTCCCTTTTGCTATCACCTTCTACAGTTCTAGATGTGTCATCTATGAATCCACATTTGACAACATTGGATGAGCTGTCTTATAGTTATCAATTGTGGCTAATGCATGTATCCAATTATTGATGTCACTTTGACTATCATCTTCTATGGGTTTGAGTTCTTTTAATGTTGAAACTGATGCATGACTGGTGGTTGTGGTGGAAGATGTGTCATCGATATTTTTGCATATAGTGGGCTTAATTTCCCTAGTTCCCAGATTTATTTTCACAACAGTATCTCTATTCTAGATTGTGACCCTATAGGTACCCCAATCATGGAATACTGAAGCCTCTCTAAGACATGGTCTTCCCAATAATATTATGTATGCTGTTAATCCTTGGGGAAGATCCGGTATGGTAAAATGTATGATGAACTTGACTCTGCAATTTTTGTTGACACATTAATAAAAAATCCCAGTGGCTTAATCTTAAAGTGATCGGCTAGGTGCTTGTTGAATGTGGAATTCCTCATTGGTGGTAGTCCCCATTCTTCATAGAGATCTTTTGCTAGACTATTGACACCTTCCCCACATTCCACTATTGTGGGGTATTGGCCAAAGTCTTTATGTTCCAGTGGGATGGTAACATTTTTTATATCATCCCCTAGCACCAAAGTTTACTGAAATAGCTTTATCTTCCTCTTTGGGTGCTAGGAAACATTGTATAGATTCTATCCATCCCTTGAAATTCTCCCACATTGTAGGGCAATTTTTAAGTAAGGTTCCAATTGGCATCATGACGAGGCAGCTAATTAAGCTAGCTAGGGTAGTACCATCCAATTGGGGATGAGTTTCTTGTAGATCCATTTCTCTTGGGTTGGTGGTGGCTTCAATCATAGTGTTGATACTATGCAATAGTGGTTCTCTGGCCTAGATACTATTCGTATCTGGTCTACCTCAAATTTCTCATACTTGTGTCTTACCTAGTCCTTCAAGGCTTGATACTGAGCTTTCATAACTTTGGCATTGGAGTATACTTCTTGAGGATCACTGGGGGAAGATGTACATGGCATTGCCTCATTTTGTTTTGCGATTGGAAGATAGTTTTTGCTATGTTGCTATTTTGCTTCCTTGTTATCACTAGTACAGGCTTGGATACAACACTTGATGTAGCCACACTATGGCTTTCAATGCCAATGACTCCAAGGGGTACATTTGGCTTTGCTTCATTGGTTGTTGAGGCTTTTCTCTGAGTGGAAAATCCATGCATGCATGCCCAAACTCTGCAATCTCTATGCACAAGTTGAAATGTACTTGGGCTACCTTTGTGTGGATGCTGAGCAATCCACTGGTCTCCTCCACATTCGACGCACTTGATGGTTGCTTGATATGTGGTTGGTTTTACTTGATTTTGATACATTGGGATGAGTCCTTGTGCACCATCCATGTAGTACATGGGGTATTCTGGTTCATACTCATATTGTGGGCTCCAGTTCTTTAAGTTGGAGTTATTGAACTAGGACTGCTCGAGCAATATTGGGAGCTCAGGGATACTATGGGGGATTGGGATTTCTCAATAGTTGAGGCGCTTGTGTCCTCATAGGGATGAGGTTGAGCCTTGGCACTTGTGCATTGGGCATGAGTGTTGGATGGAAGGTGGAGGGCAAAAAGTAGAGGTGGATGGAAAATATGGAGGATTGACGGAACTTGGAGCAGCGAGATGGAGGAGAGAGGGAGGTGGCTTGCAAACATCAAGACAAAGAAATGAGGGGAGGCCCGAGGGGGAGGGAGGGGGTGGGCAAGGTGTTGCTTTTATAGGGTGTGGGGGTTTTGAAGGGTTAACCTTAGTGATTAATGGATTAATGTGCCTATGCAAATCACCATTATTTAGGATGAAAATCTCATCATTTTACACCAATTGGAAGCATTTTTGGACTCCTTTGCCTTGAGGGATGTATCTTGGATAATTTTTTAAAGGGAGTTCTTTTCACACATGCAAACACATGCTCCGCTTTTGCTTCAGGTACTAACCTCCCCGCCAAAATGTTGTCAACTGTCTCTCTCAAATCTAGGTTCCAAGGGTGTTGGTCACCTACAGTCGTGTCAACATAGGACCTTGGGTCATATTCTTGTGAGAGGTGTAGGCTAAAGCGTGGAAAGTAGCTCTCATGCATGCTTTTCCTACCAAGACATCGCACGTTGGGAGCTCACAAATAAAGATATACGTTTTGCATCATCAATGAAAACTTGTTTTTCAAGACAATGAAAGTGCTGGTTGTGCAAGTGTTGTCCTCATCTTGGGTTCGCATGCAAAAGGGGCACTACGTGGCCAAAGAATAATGCAAAGGATGTGGCACAAGACATGAATGTTGAGCGACTCTTGCAATATCACATTGGCTTCTGTGACTGTGTGGCTTTGTACTTTAGCTGACTACAAACATAAGCTCAAGCAAAACCTCTTTGCAATGCTAAGACAATTAGGCCCCCCTACATTTTTCTTGACTTTTTCAGCCGTAGGAAAAAGCTCGGACCCATTGCTTTCTTGCCTTTGGAAAGTCAAACCATTGTCTACAACACACACAGCGCCATCAATCCTTGACATTGTACATGAGCTTGTCCGTTTTGATCTAATTACAATTGCAAGGTACTATGTGCACAGGTTCCAAGCAATGAAACGTTAGCAAGATGCCACAATCTTAGGGAAAATACTTAATTTCTTCTTTGTGACTCAGAGGGAGTTTGCATGATCATGGACTTCTCTACATTGAAAACACGCATGTTTATGGAAAGTCCCTTGATTCCGAGGTCGAAGCGTTCATGGACAAACATGTGTACACCGACATTTCAAAGATTTCCTTGGATAAAAAAGACATCTAAAGACATAGGCACAAAAAAACAAGCAAGAAAAGAGGGAATTTATGCACTTCCATTTTGCACGCCCTCCCATGAGGTCAACAAAAATGTTAACTCCTGTCGAAGAACCAATGTGCTTAAACACTCACAAAACAAACTACAAAAGAATCAACACTTTCCTGCTTTCTCATTATCAAAAGAAGAATACCCAACCAATGATTTTCTTGCGGAGGCACCCCAAGGATATTTGTTATGAACCCTCATGAGGCATCATTGTACTCTTCATAAATGATGAGAGTTGATGCATCACAATAGAGGCTGTGAAGCAAGCTTTGACATAGTTCTTGCAAGCAAACAAACTAGCAAATGAATGTGTTTGAAACATTGGAAACATGATTTTTAACACACAACACATCAGCTCCTCATAGCAAGCAGTGTACTTGTTGCTCTTTTTGCAACTGACAATCACAATGAGGGAATTTTGCTACATAAACACAAGCCCCCCCGAAAAATGCACCATGGTACTCAAATGATGTTCTCAAATCAAAAAAATAAACCCAATGTTTTCTTCCTTGACATAATCGGGAAGTACAAAAATAGGTCGAGTGAGCTACATGTTTATGTTTGGGTGCTCTAGTATCAACACAATAGGCACTCGCACAACCAAGATAAAAAAACGCCCAAAAGTTGTGCGCTTCAACAACTATAACAAAGGCAAAGGCCCCAAAAATCACTACAGATAACTATGGTTGCTATACTTGCTGCCATTTATGGTGAAGAACCTAGCATGAGTGGCGCATTCCCTACTTAGCATGACTTCTACACCCATGCACAAAAAACAATTGACACGAACATGAAGAAATTCAACAAAAACACATTACTTCATGGCCATGCCAACAGCACAAGAACAATGTCATTGTTGATGACCACACTAGGCAATGAACCACCCCTTAATTCTGACTTTGACTTGCAAAATGAACTAGAAGCACTACACAGAACACATCAACACCGAAGGGCAAGTGACTTTACATTCACATTCATGCCTAATTATGAGTACCACCATGAATTCTACAAATTGAACACCATGCAATGACTACTAATTTAAGATGTCCTTCTCAAGAAGTGCTTGGATGCAAGATCACACTTGTTCTTATTTTTGTTAGGCACAGCTAGCACGAGTAAAACATTCACACCGTTATTATTAGTGCTAGCCTTATTGCAACACTATGTGCACGAGCAATTTACTGAGATGGACTTGCCAAAGGTTTTGCTCTTGGCTTACACTAGAAAGGCAACATACAACACAGGAGGAACAACTATACATCCGATCTTCATTTGCCTTTTCTCACATCAACCTATGAAAGCCTTGCCACCACTGATAAACTGCAAATGCTTTTTCACCTATACAGACGTGCAACTAATTGTGTTCGATGAGATTTCACTCATAGGGCAAAACACATTCATTGCATAGTGGACATGCGTATGTGCAAAACAAAACACAACCACTTGCAACCGTTTGGAGTCGTGGACATTCTCTTGTGTGGAGACTTGTGCCAAGTAAGCCCTACAAAGGATAATTGGATATTATCATGCAAATCTTCAAGAATAGCAATGTCCTCTTCTGTTTGGAAAGACAAGGTCATGTACTATGAGCTCCGCCAGCAAAACACTGGATTCCTTGGCCAACTAAATCGCTTGTGAATAGGAGCCCACACCATGAATGACATCGAACAATTAATAGCTTGTATTGTTATCATCCACCTATTAAAGAAGTGCCTCATCTTTTCTACATGAACATAGCAAAAGACGTACACAACCATGATATGTTCTAGAAGTTGGCAAGGAATGGGCCTTTATTTTTTCTCTTGGATTATACCGTGGTAGATGAATTGAGACTATATTGAGGCTTGAGCATTGCTAGTAACAAGCCCATTGTTGGTTCATTTGAATTGATAACTGCTTGGTTGTCCCATATACAATATGTGCACGTGTGCGCGCACACACACACACATAGTGCACGCACGTGCACACACACACACACAGAGGTTTTCGGGAGGCCTCATGGGCCTATGACACAAAGTACAATCACAAGAGTAACTCATACAAGCAATTGGGGCTGAGGCAAAGGGCTCACTAGGGCACTTGCTGAGTGCTATGCTAAGAAGCTCAAAAATCAAAACTAGTACTCAAAATAATAAGCTAGGTGCCATAGTGGCTCTCTAGTGGGATGCAAAGATATCTTGTATACGTATCCATCGAGTCATCTCTCACTATGCTGTCTCTGTGACCTCTTTATCAGGTGAGCCATATCAAGAGTGACACCTCAGCTCTAATGGTCCCCTTTGAGGAGAGTTGAGATCGGTTAGATCTGCATCGTCCGTGCTTTGGTCAACCTCTACATCATATGTGGTCTTTGTATCTCTGGTTTTGGAGCTCCGCATTGTCTTGTGCACTAGTGCGAATGTCAAGCTAAGGAAAGTGCAAAATTTCAATAATAACCTTGAAAATTTTAATGGTGAAGGTTTTGAAATCTGTTAATAAGCAATTTAAATTTGTAAATAAGAAATTTAAATTGGGTGGGATCTAAACTTTGCGTGAAGCTGTGCATGGGCCTTTGCTTGGGATGGTGGTCTTGTACTTCAAGATGATGGGTTGCTTTGCCTTCTGTCTGTGTTTCTTCCGTCGATCCAGCTTTCATGGCATTGCTTGCATCCTCTTCGTCCCTCATTCTCCATCCAGGTGCACCTCGATTGTGCAAATCTTCACCCTTATGAAAGATCCGTTTCTGCCTCCTTCAACAACCTTGAGAATCCCCAAAACCCAACAAGAGCTATGGTGAAAAACGTTCATCTCAAGGGTACCATCGAATTCGCGGATCCTGAGGTGACATCTCGTCCACAGTCAATTCTTTTCTCGCACTTCACCTAAACGATCGTGCATTGACTTAGTGGATGTGGCTCATTTTGCAGGCTGTGTTTTCGTTTCTCTATCAGGATGACGCCTTTGCGAAATGGTATCATAAAGAGGCCAACGATGATCCCAATGCAAATGTGACCAGCTGGAGTGAGGATCGCAAACGGGAAGTGACTTTCAAGGCTCGTATGCATGCTCCCCCCATGCTTGTACGACAGATTGTGGGTATGCATCCTTCCAAGTCTTTCGGTTTTACATCATAGAATATTCTGGCCAAGTCGAAAACACAGTTAATCCAAGGCGTTTTGGTTCGTAGAGCTTTGTGAACTCAAGTACTATCCCCGCTTTTTTGATATTCTAGTCTGGACGAGTTTCACTGTGTGCTGTGTTTTTTTTTTTTTTTTTGCGGTCCAATAAAGAAAATATATTAACAGAAGAGAGATTACAAGGTGAAAAAGAAAGAGTCTGTCCTCTAAAAGAGGACAAAAACCCACTAATTTGATCCAGGGTCCATTTTCTTTCCAAAAAACCTAATAGTTCTCTTAGCCTCCTCTATCCCTGTTGCTCGCCCAACCGAGGGTCTTTGAAACACGACATTATTTCTGCATTTCCAGAGATTTAAAATCACGACCCCTCTTATCGTAATTTGAACTTTATTTAAACTGGCTATAACTTGCTTCCATACTGCTCTAGCAAAAGAACAATCCCACAGAACATGCATGTGAGTCCCTCTGGACAGTTTGCAAAAAGGGCATTGCGGGGTCACTCTTGGATTCCACTTTGCCAGTCTGGCTCTAACTGGCAATTTGCCTATCAACACCCTCCATAGTAAGAAATTTAATCTAAAGGATGGAGTGACTCTCCAAACCCTTCGAGGCCTGGAAGCCCAAACATTTAGACTGCTAATGGGGCATAAAACTTCCAATAATCGTTTGCAGCTTGTGGAACCAAGGTCCCAGCATTATCCGTGATATCATTCTCCGTGATATCATTCAAAGTAATTTTGGAAACAATTTGCCATTCTTCCACCGGAACCCTCTGAAACCATCATCATTCTGAAAACACTGACTGGTGGGCCAATCCTCCTTTATTCTTGTCAACAGCAGCTCAATCATCCTTCTTTCAGTCTCATTTAGTCCCAATCTGGAAGCAATTTGAGTCTTGACGTTGTCATGCGCAAGTCTGGTTTGCAGCAGCCAGCTCTTTGTGTGCTGGTTGCGTGTCAGTTGTCAGTACGTCAATTCTGCACGGTCCTGTGCCAGCTCAGCTGCTCTGCGACACTCCACTATCCTGCACAGGTTAGCTTGTCAGCTGCGCTCTCCTGTGTCAGTTGCTGCACTCCCGTGGTAGTTGCTTGTGACATCTATTTTGATTGGTTTCCTCTTGCATCAGTTCAGTCTGATGTGCTGGCTTCTTCTGCATTTGGGTTTAGCGTTGCTCAGATCTTTGCCTCACCCTCGCCGTTGGCGTGCGTTGTTGACTTGTGTCTTTGCCCAGAGAAATGTCTTGCTGCCATGTGGCAGGTGCATCATCAGCTTTGTACCAAGCTCACATATAGTCAGAGCATAGGCTTTGATACCATGTACGATTTTGATGGCAATATCCAATGGTGGAGCCATGTAGTCAGGGTGTCCCAACCCTCAGCCACCTAGCTACTTCAAGGGACCACATTCCCTTAAAAGGATCCAGGGTATTTGAGGTCTTGTCCCTCCAAGTCTTTTATATGTTGGTATTGAACTACCCACTTCATATGTGGGATTAAGTCCTTGCATAATTGCCGCTTGTCGCTTCTAGGTGAGTTTCTATTAGCAATCTCCATTCTCCTTGCACCTTCGTGCACTCATTCATGATTGCGCTTATTCTCATATTTTGAGGTGATTCAACGGCTGGACTCGTAAGAAACAAAACTTAACAGGCCATTGTTTGCATTAGTATGGTTCTTGCATGGAAATCTACTTGGCAGAAGTGATCATAGCCCAATGTGGGTAGCAATGTGTTGCTTGATCGCTGCAAAACTGAGCGTCCCCAGGTGTCAATGCTCTATTGCCTCTATCCCTCTCTTGTGTGTGCCTTCAGAGGAGGGTGGTAATCATCTCCTAGTTTGTTGTCGTGCAGCATGGCTCCACTAGCCATGGTCCAATCGGGGGGTCCATCATGGGCCTCCAACCAAAACAAGTACGAGACCTTTGTGGCCTGAGGCTGGTCCAAAGCCAAGACCAGGGTCAATGGTCCATCCCTTTCCAACCTTCCCACCACTCTGATCCTTTGTCAATGAAATGTATCTAGCACTTGTCCGATAAGTGCTTGAGAGATTGGGGGGATCGAGATGCAGGGCCTTGCCCAAACCTATATTGAAGTAGGCAGTTGATGGCATGTGGTCGATGACTCCAGCCTTGCACTATCTGTAATGATAGTGTATACAACTGGCTCAAAGAGGGACTCCGATCTTGGACAACTGGCCCCTCCCCGGGGCCTTTGTGGTGTTGTCATCTCAAACCCTTTTGCTTTGGAATGGCTGCCGCTGTCTCCTCAGTCCAGCACCTTGCTCCTCTCATATGTGCCAACATCCTACTTCAATTGCTTCATGCTCCCATGGATTTTGGCTGGTCCACTATCCCAGTGTGAGAACTATGACCAAGCATGTGGCCCTTCAGATGCTGAACATCCAGATTTCACACGAGTGGTTGGATGGCGTGGCCCAAATGAGGCTTGTCGAAAAGATGATGCCACACCCTCATGAGACATTGTAAGGGAGCCCTTCCCAATAAGGGGTCCTGCATGAATATCCATCTAGAGGAAGGCTGCCAGTGCCCTCCCTTGTTTGGAGTCTTCTTCTGAAGGTCTTATTGTATGAGAAGCTTGGAAGACCCTGAATGAACTGACCGTGTCCAATAAGCTTACCTAGAAGGGCTTAGCTATACACCTATGGGTCAATAAACTCCAATCCTCCCTTCGAATGAGGTAGGATCACTATATACCAAGCCACTCTAGCCTTGGTATCTCGTGTGCCTTCTGAACCTACCCACATGAAGTTGCACACCAATTGCTCAGTTGCACCATGAGATGCAATGTCCCAGGTTGTGGTACACACCTTGCATAGGTGGGTCAGCGGCAATAGTCTCACCAATGGATCTTCACAAAGGATCCTCTCATATGGAAGGTGTCACCATCGATGAGAAGCTTGATGCAAGCTGGGACACCACACACACATCAGTGGGGCGTAGTTGGATAGCAGACCTGCCAGTTCCATGGGAGCGCGGAGATGGCTCCCTACCTAGCTTGAGGAGCAGGTGCGAGTGTTGGCACATTTGAGAAGGGCTAGCAATAGGATGTTGAGGATCGACACATCTATTTTAATGGCATGTAGGGAGGGGCTGCATGAAGGGGTCACCAGCACCACAGAGAGCTGATGAAGATGCCCGTTCTCTAAGTAAAAAATCGAACAGATTGACCTCCCTCGGTGTTGTACTCCTCCCCCTGATGCCGAGATTTGTGGCGTCTTCTGGATGAACCTATTGAAGAGGACGATGACGGGATGGCAAAACGCTTGCCTTTGGATTTCTTGAGGGAAGTAACAGACACTGGCTTGGCAAATTTCTCAAGGGAACCTTGTCATCTGCACGAATTGGTATCTGACGTGTACTGGGTACACAAGACTAGCACAGGTAGCCTAGGGAGGCTTAGGGCTAGGCAGGCTTGATTCTCGGGTTGAGTGGCAAGGGTATGAACCAGTTAGAGGTCTTTGCTATTTTTGGCGCTTGGGGCCCGAGGCTATATAAGGGGCCCAGAGGTTCAGTTCTCAGCTAGCCGATGGGAGCAAGTCTCGTTCCCAGGTGCTAGGTCTGATCCTGGATTGAGTCGTGGACGCGCGCCTGCATCATAGCGTAGCCCAAGGCCCAGCAGCAGATCCCAGGCTTCACAGCGCCACCTGGTGGTATGGGACACCAGGCTGGTTAGGATCTGGTTGGGAGTTCATGCCAGTAGCTCAGCTTGTGGCTCGGAGGGGACATCTCCTGATTCAGGATCGCAGCCCGTAGATGTCATGGTTGGGTGGTGAGCAGCCTGCTCAGTTTCCTCATGTTTGGTGTGTTCTTGTGTTTGCTTGCAGATCAGAGGTTTGTTGGGGTCGTGTCAAACCTACTTCAAATAGATGCTGGAATCGTGGATTCTGCTTCAAGAATTCGTATCCTGGAATTTGGCTTCAAGAAGATCTTTGTTAAGATCATCAGCTGGTATCTCAGGTCCTTTCTTGCTGGGCAGCCTAGTGCACGAACTTCCATGTTCTCCCAATCTTGCCATCTGCATCTGGATAGGCTATTCTGAATTTCGAATTTCCTTCTGGACAGGAAAAAACCAAGCTGTTCCCATTTCTGAATAGGTTAAATCACTATCCAACTTTGCTGGCTTCATAGAATCAATGCAAAAACTGATTCACAATTGTGGCTGGAGAGCTCTCCCTCACAAAAACATAAGCGAATTGAATTTGCTACATCCTGGGTGTGCCGCCTGCTCTTCTGAATTGTGATTTGCCTGCATACAATGAACCTGGCTCTGATACAACTGTAATCAGTCCTGAAACCCTAAAAACGAATCTGTAATATTTCAATAGTTTGTTACAAAGATCAGCTTTTGTGGAGCACTCTTGATGCAGGACCAGTCTTTCTCTGATAGATTTGTGCCTGAAAGGAGCCAGAAATAAGGCCTACCCCCCGCCGTGCCTTCTTGTCTCGTCCCCCTTCTGCTCGAAGGTTTTCATTTCAGAATTTCAATAGTTTGTTACAAAGATCAGCTCTCGTGGAGCACTTTTGATGCAGGACCAGTCTTTCTCGGATAGATTTGTCCCCTAAAAGGGACTGCCGTACATCTTAGTTGGACGAACAAGAGAGTAAAAAAGAAGAGAGTTGGTTTTGGGAAAATCACTGATGCTTGAGTCTAGAAGTGCGGCATACATTCTACTCAACAGGTTTGCATGACTGGTCTCATTGTGAAAATCAAGCCTGAGAATCAGGAGCATGTTTTGAGAGACTGGCTTGGAAAGTGGCAAATCCCAAAGTTATATAGGGTACTCAAGAGGATTGTCCTTGTACTGTTGTGTCTCGTGGAGCATCATCTCAATCACTTGGAGGTAAGATGATAGTTGAGGTTCCTTTCAAAGCAAATGGGTGGAACCTGGCATATGAGAATGGATTCCATGTTGAGAGTTGCTTGTTTTACTTGTTCGGATTAGACCTCTACCTCATTTGTTGTGCTGCAATTTGAAGTTACTTGCTGACATCGTTTGCCATGAACGGTCTGCCAATTTCCTTTGTATGTGCCCACAGGTTGCTGCAGTTTATAGGCAAAGGGAACCCATCAAATCTGAAGAATTTTGGGTGCTTTTTTGTGGGGTCAAATTGGCAGCAAATAGGGGGGTTTCCAGGCAATGAAGGCAGGTACAAGGTGAGCAAATGATAGGTTTCAAGGCAGCTAGGTGTACCGATGTGGGCCAAGGAGGAGGCAGAGTTGCAGGCACAAGGTTAGGCTGTACAGTCGGGGGTCGTTGTTTGGAGGGTGCAGTGGCTAGGGGAGGTTAGATTTATAGACCTGCCTCCAAACACGACTATAAGGGGTAGGCACAGATCAGGGCGTGGGTTAGGCACGTGTGAAGAGACTTGGGGTGTACAAAAAGTGTGATAGGCTATGGGGGGTGGACCTATAGGATGGTTGTGATCGCATGGGGCGGGAAGGTGGGACCCTTCACATGTATAGGTGCTTGGCACTCCTTGGGTCACAAATGGTTGTAATCATTCATTGAAGATATGTGTCTTGTTATGAAGGCGTTCTCTCCATGAAAAGGTGCAAGTATGCAGTGCTTTGTGTGCAGTGTATGAAAGGGTGTCTTTTCAAAGGGTTGTGTCTTTTTGTGAAGGGTTGTGTCCTTTTGTGAAAGGGTGTGGCCTTGGGCATATTTTTCTAATGAATTGGTGTGACCAGTCGCCATTCATCTCCCTTGCAAAGTGTTAAGAGTTGAAAAATCAGCCTTGCATTTTGATTTTTGTTGGATGAAATGTAAAAAGCAAGAGCTTTAATTGAAAAAGGATGCTGAAGATGTCCTTTGTTGGTTAAACATTCGTCTAGATAATTTGTTCATAACTCTAGAGACTCTTTATTCTGACAAAGCATTGGTATTACCCTATTACTTCTCAGAAAAGGATTTAATACAAGAAAAGTAATGAAGAAATTCCGTTCAGTCCAGTGTGATTGTTATGTCTTTGCAATTTTGGCTTTGGGAATGTTTGGGATCCTTGAGCGTAGAATTAAAGTCCAAAGTGGAGAGCTTCAAAGCCATTTTCTTTTTAGTTCTTTGGTTTGTTCAAATTTTGCTGGTCATCTACTTTTAGGTACTTGTTTAGTTTTTTTGGTTTTGATTTGTTTTTTGTTTTTTTTTTCCAATCCCTTATTTTACTATTCATTATTATTTTTAAATTTAAAATAAATAAATAAATTAAAAAATAATGATAATAATTTTTTTCTTTGTGTTTGCATTGGTTTCATTTGAATAATACCCAAGAGATTCTGAAATCTTCCGAAACCCCCAGATGGCAGCTTATGCTTGGGTATTGATGAGAACATAAGCGTAGATTTGCCAATTAAGTTGTTGTTGTTGTTATTATTATTCATCTTTAAAAAAATTTTAAAACTTTATATTTTTATTTTTATTTATATTTATAATTTAAATCTTATATTTAACATTTTATTTTTTATTTTTTTCACATTTACTGATAAATTTATCTAAAGTCGCTTACAAACTCCCTTCTTTCCTTTGTTCTATAAAAAATTATAATTTGTAGGATTGGATGTATTCTAGTCTCATGAAGGTATATGTTTGTTTGTGCTGGTGTTTCATTTTGTTTTCTTATATGTACAAGGGTTTATCTTTGATCACTTAGTGGTAGCTTTAGTTGTTGTTGTTGTTTTTTGGGTCTGTTGTGGTGGATATTTGACCTCATTTAATTCTCACTCTCTTCCATTTCTTTTGCTTATTTTTTGCTTTGTTTCTTCCTTTTTTTTTTGTAAGCGTTGGTTTTACCCAAGAGATTTCGGGATCTTTCAAAATCTTGATGGAGTTTATGCTTGGGTACTGATGAGAAAATAAGCATAGCTTTGCCTAGTAAGCGTTGGTTTTACCCAAGAGATTCCGGGATCTTTCAAAATTTTGATGGAGTTTATGCTTGGGTACTGATGAGAAAATAAGCATAGCTTTGCTTAGTAAGTTATTTTCATTTTTTATTTCTCTCTTGTACTTGTTTGTTTAATGTCGCTTACATACTCCCTTTTTTCCCTTGTTCTTTGGCTTGTTTTATAAATATTTTAATTTGTAAGTTTGGATATATTCTAGTCTTATGAAAGTTATCTTCCTGATGATGGAGTGCATCTCTAAAATGAAGGGGTGTGTCCCATTACAAAGGGTTATGTTCATTAAGTTAAGAGGTATGTTAGATCTGCCTCTTCAACACACCGGTCATGCCCCTTTACCTTATTTGGTGATATGAGGGGATGGACAGGCCACTATGGATGTAGGTGGTGCAGGGGATGGCTTTTTTTTTGTGGTGGAGGGGCAGGGGGGGAGGGCATCTCTTCCCTCCCATCTCTTCCATCTGCGGTAGCTTGGATGCCTTCTAGAGTAGGATTCGGGTATCAAGTGGAGGCTGGAAGGTTGGTGCGGTTTCCTATTGGTAGGAGCAAAAATAGGCTTTGATATCACTGTAAATAATCCTAATGATCTAAAATAAATAGTGAGCAAAGGAGCAAAAAGAGACTTATGATAGCAGCAAACAAGAATATCAGAATGCATGAGAATCATCAATCCATACAATGAAGCGTTTCTCTATAGCCACAATTGAAAGGGTGTGTCTTCCAAAGGGAGTGTGCATGAGGAGTTGTGCACCCCTTTCAAGGGTATGACCCAAGCTTGATGAGAGGCTCTACATTGCAATGCTATAAGTGGAAGCCAATTCATGAAGATGTGTCGAACACGTGTCTCTTTTGAAGTGTTACCTATCTTGTGAAGGGTTGCACCTCATGGGAAGTGTCCTGTTAAAAGGGCATACCTGTCCATGAGTGTCCATCCATGTAACCATCCACAAGTCCAAGGTTTAGGAAAGGGATACGTTTGTGACAAACTCTACTTGAAACAAACACTATTCGGTTTCATATGACGACACTACAAGACATAGCGACTTGCCTTCGAACATTAGAAGCCTTATGCAGTTGGAACAACAGGAGAAGATGGAGTACATGTGCTGAGTACTGTTAAAATTTCCAGAACTAAATGCTTTGTTTGTAAAAGCCATGCATGTGAGCAGCTAGAATGCACAACCATGGGAAGGAATGTTGAAGAACTAGGCAACTACTTCCGTGATTTTGACTGATGACATGGATTACTTGCAAAGAGTATGAAGACAAAGAAATTGAGAGCCAGAGAATGGTGACATAAGGGCATAACGTTAAATGATGTTTCACAATGAGCAAGATGTTTAAAACTGCAAAGCCAAATGATGCAGGAGGTGGACGTTATACTTTTAACTGAGTTTGTGCAACAGTATTTGCTGCGTTGTTGCAGCAAGATGTTGCTATTATGCTTAAAGATTATAGCTCACTGTAGTTCCACATCAGTACCAGCATGCTGTGGTTGTCATACACAACTTTGTAAAAACTTGGTTGCATACTCAGACTTATAAAATGGTGGAAGTTCCATGGGTTGATCTAGGTCTGTTGCTGGCCGCATAAACCAGAACTGATGTATATTAATTGGAAGAGTTTTGCAGTGTGAACAGGCAGATCTAAAGTATTGTGTTTAGGTCTCATTCGTAAAATGAGGGAAAGCATTTTCGTTTGTAAAGTAATCACACTGGTTTTGTGAAGTGAGTTATGCTAACATGGTGAGTCAATTCTCTTCACCTTATGCAGGAGGTGACATGTCCCAACTGACGGAGGTTCAGGAATACACAAAACGTGACAGCATTTTTACCATTCATTCTGAAATTTCAGCTACTTTTAGTGGTGGTTACAGTTTAGTCACCTCAGCAGATACGACTCTGTCTCCAGCTGAGAAGGGAGGTTGTTCAATCGATGCCAACGTGAAGCTGGAGTTAAGGGGTTGGGTGATTCCAGGTATTCGAGTATCTCTGTAAATTCTTGGTGGCTTCTAACCCATGTTATTATCCTGTTTTCATGCTGTGAGGCAGCCTGTCTTCCCTAAGTCTCATCTCAGATCATTTTATGTTCCTTAAAGGGCCTTGGGATGAGATCGATATGCTTCAATGCATGCCAGCATGTCAAAATCTTATTGGGGTCTTCTAGCCCATGTTGCTATTGTGTTTTCATTCTGTTAGGCAGCATGTCTTCTCAAGACCTCATCTTATATCATTTTCTGTTCATTTAAGGGCCATGGGATGTGATCAAAATGCCTCAATTCATGCCATCATGTCAGGTATGGTGGAAGAGTATGTGGAAAAACACATGGAGTCTACTTTTGAAAGATGGATGAACCTGGCACGGATCTTCTGTGAAGAGAAAATGGGCCTTAAAAAGGAAAGTTTGGTTGAAGAGGAGGATTTGTTTCATGACATAGATGACAGTGCTTTGGATGATGTGCTATCAATGGGAGAGGGATTTAATATAACTCCAACAACTGATCTGCAAAAGAGCCCAAGCGCTAGGCAGCCAGAGGGTACATCGGGATTGCATGAATCTTTTGTGCAAGAAATACGGAGAACACTCCGCCTCTTTGTGAATATTTCCAAAAAATTGCGGAATATTGAAGCAGAGCTTCTTTCATTGAGGTTATCTCTGAAAAGCCCCGACTCCTTTCCTTTAAAATCTTGGAGTTTTTATGGGCTTGGCATTGCCACAGGTTTGGCTCTAGGTCTACTATTGTGTATTAGAAAAGTAAACAAGTAAACAACACTGTACCTTTACAAATATCATCTGCACTACTTATATTACCAAAGTACCTCATTTTTTATTTAAAAGGCTATTCTCATTACTCTGTGCACTTGACATCAGGATGAAAGAATCATGCAGGCGTTTCAACTCTAGAAATGCATGGTCCTCCATTTTTTGTTTTGTTGTCTAACCATTATTCTTTATGGTCAGCATTGCTCATATTTCAATTGCTAAGGTGTTAAATGCTTACTCAAACTAAATAAAATGCAGGCATTGCCTCCATTGTAGTCGTCCGCCTTAAGACTGGCATTTTCTTGGAATGGTTTTCTTTTCCAACGTCACCTTTTTATGCTGTCTGTTTTCAATTGGCTTAGCAGATGGGAGCATATAGAGAGTCGATTGGTGGAAATGGGACCATATGGGAAGTAAGAGAATGCAGGATTTACAATTTCAGAAACTGCCAAGAAAATGGTTTGAGATAAGGGTTCCATTTTGAAAGTCAAGCCTTTTCAACGCTCTTTTGCGTTTGTGCCAAGTCCTCCTTTAGATCTGCAATCTCCATCTCAAAGGCATCTACTTTTCAATTGGACTGCAGTCTGCTTGCTCTCTTTGCTTTGCTCCCCTTCTTAAGGCCCTAAGTGAGATACTCTATTTTTGCTTACAACCCTTGTCTTTTTTGGCTGCCATAAAATTATAACTGCCGCTCCTCCTACTTTACTGCTGCCTGAAGCTATTGTCAATATTGCTCCAATTGCAGCTCTTTTTGCTTTGAAGCTGCCAATTGTGGTCCAACCAGGGAGGCAGCTATCTCAATTTATGTCTTGGAGGAGGAGATTTCTAATTTTAAATTTGTACGCTTCAATGTTAACTCTTTCGTCTCTATTTCAGCTTGCTTGACGGCTTTTTCATTGTCTCATGCTTTGATCCCCCAATCAACGGGCATTTTGGGGTGCAATGGGCATGGACCTTGGCAACTCTCCTGTCTTTTGATAATCTCTAGGCAATGGCTGCATATTTGTACATAGTGTTGTCTGAACTAGAGTTTGAGTGTTTCATAAGTTGAGCATGATCCTTGATGCACCCCAAGGTCTGGGATGCTTACAGTTCTGTTCCTGTTTCGCTCATTCCCGTGAGGATGAATTCTAGCTTGGACATCGTGTTTCCTATGCTTCCTTCTAGATTTACTTAGTTCTTGATTTTGGATTCAAGAACCCATGTAATTGTAAAGAGGTTGCAAAGAGGCACATGTACATCGCACACATGCAGAAATACGCTTGTATACTCATAAAACTGTGCAAGTCATTGCTCTAGGAGATAGCTAAGGCTTTCTCAAAATTTTTAGTTTGTCATGTTTTGGTAGTGTCTTTATCAGTAGATTTAGATTGGCATTTAGCCATGTCTACAATTTTTTTTCTACACTCACAAGCAAAATACTCGAGCTTCCTAGAGTAAAAGCGAGGTGCTTCCTTGTGTAATTTAGATTACGATGATTGTTATTTTGGATGAATATGATGCAAATGAATTTTATTTCCTTTATAGAGGTCCAAAACCTTGGCTTTTAAGAAATACGTTTGATTAAAAGAAAAATCCTTAAACCCTATTCAACCTTATAAAAGAGTGAACTTGTCAAAATCTCAATAAACTATCAACAAAATAAAAAACTATCAATAAAACTAAAACCTTATCAATCTTTCTATCATCATGGTTCATTTGATTGTATCCATGCATGACCTTCCCTATGGGAGCTTTGAGAGAGCAATCATTCACAATGCTTGTAAGATGATGGCTTGTGTCAAAAAACTCTTTTTTGTACAAAGCTATGATTTGCTATGATTTATGTTGCGAATGCATTAAAAAGCCCAAAGGAAATCATGCATAGTTGTGCAATGTCATGAGGAAGGAAAATAAACCATGCCACAAAACAAGGGAGAGAGAGGGAAGAGAGAGGACATGGGGTCCAATCTACCTCCTTTAGATGGTGGCTCTTGCGTTCCATTTAGAGTTTTGAGGAAAAAAGAGTGATTATATTAATATAAAAAACATTTGTACATCATAAGAGTTATCCTTCTTATAGTCAAACTAAGCCATCAGCTGTGAATACATACAAAAAACTAGAGAACTTCCAATGATTGGGAGAAAACTGCATGTAGAAGGCCAGCATGACCCTTCAGGTCCTCCTATAGATGCATGAGGGGACATGAAATGAGAAACTCTGAGCAGCATCATCAAAAGTGTCTGAACTCTGAGCATTGGTGGTAACACTAGCTTGTGAGGGAACACCTTGTAAAGGGTCAATAGAGATATCTTGGTCATGAGATGAGACACTCGGGGTCTTGTAAGCAATGTCTGAGAAATGGTATTGAGCAACAACTCCTTGAGATCTGCTTCAGCTTGAGAGGGTGATTTTCTGTGAAGGTAGTAAGGTGGCTTGTCCTGCTAATCTTCCAAAGTACTCATATGTTTAGCAAGATCTTTACTCAACTTGGAGTGTTCAAGGTTATATGCACTTATTTGAAAATCCAATCTCCTTTTTTCTTGTCCCAACATGTAGTAAACTAAGCATCAGTAAACACAATTGCATCATTAAAGTGGAAGTTGTTTCTAGATATCCATATGTACCATAAAGCACGAGCTCTTATTTGAAACCAAAGCTCCTGCTTGGTTTTAAATGCATCCCCTAACAAAATGGCCTTGAGTTAACTGGCTCCCCAATTTCTATCTGTATGAACTTCCATACCTTTTTAGCATGTGGGCATGAAACAAACAAATGAAAAATGTCTTTAAGAACACCAGGGCATCTTCTGCATTTACCATCCCCTCTCCCTATTCTGAGACCTCTTGCATCGGTCCACACAACTTTATGTAAAATAAGCCAAGCTAGGCATGACATCTTTTCAGGGACCTGCTTGGTCCATATCTTCCTAAACCTTTCATACCACTTTTCTCTACAGTCCTAGCATTCAGAGTTCTAAAAAGCCCTTCTATATTAGAGGGAGAAGTGGGGATAAGAAGTAGAGCAAAGCTTTCTATCCAACTAAACTCTCTATGATATATTAAAAAGATACCACCATTCCAGCAAATATTCCCCTGCCAAAGCTCCAATCTGCTGGATTAGTGCCTGGCAACTGATTGGTTAAGGCAAATTCTCTTCTACTTTCTTGCCAGGTCTTCCATCTTAAATGCTCCTTGTTCCATAGTTGGCCCCAAATTTGCAACCCTTTTTAAAATAGATTATTTGCTAGTGAAAATTATTCATCTATGAGTTGAGCATACCTAAAAATAGCTAAGACCCATATAGAGTCAATAGCTGAGACCCATATAGAGTCAATAGCCATGAAGGCTCCTTTGCTAAAAATTGCAAGAAGGCATTTATCTCCTCACAGACTTTCCAAATAGGTTGCCAAAGGGAGCTCCCCTTAGCCTTACAAGGCTCATGATTGTAGACATCAGAGAGAATAAGATAGTTCTTCCATTTAGGGGCTCTAATTGGTCTGACCTGGTTCATATTTCTCAACAGAAGTTGAGCCCAATCACAATCTCGATTTAAAATAGATTTAAGCACCCAAGTTGCAGAGAGTTTTCTAGCTACTGAAGCTAGTTTAGTTATTAAAGTTTCCCTTGGCAAAACAATTGCCTTTTATAATAACCAAAGATTCCCAGATTACATTTCTGTCTGCTGCTACATTTGGGGCATATAAAGATATCAATGCAAACTCTTGTCCTTTAACCATGCATTTGAGCCAAACCCATCTCTTTTGTACATCTATCACTACTTGAAGCACCCCTCCATTATAGTGAGAAAGTAAGCCAAGAGCAGTTCCTCCCTTCCCTTCTGCATGGGAAGTATAGAACCAAAATTTCCTTTTATCAATTACTTTTAGCCTACTCTCTAAACTACTTTCACAAGCCTTACTTCTTGCAATGCTAGAAAGGTGGGGGAGAGGGAATAGATATAAGCCACTGAGCTATCTGCTTACCTCTACCAGGGTCTATCAACCCTTTGACAAAATGAGAGTCAATAAAGAAAATGATTTATCTGGCATTCTTTTTCTACCCCGTTTTAGCCTTGGGTATGGGCTATTCACATGTTGAGTAGCTATTTTAACGAATTGTCTCCTTTTGTTATGCTAAGGAGGTGCCTATGATATAGGAGGTCCTATGAGGTAGGAGCGATCTTCTTTGATGTAGGAGAGGTGCCTTTGATTTAGGACAACCTTCTACACACTCTAGATAAAAGAGAGCTACCTCTCTCACAATGAATGTAACAGTATTTGGCTTTATCTTGTGTTCTCTTGCCTTGAGTCATCAAGCATCTATTATATTCCACCACATGTGGTATTAGAGCACTAGGCTCTAGTGAACTCTATAGCCTCCAAGTTACCACCTCATCACCTTCTTCTGCACCCTCCATCTTCTCTCTCATTTGTCTCCACTCTGCCCGATTTTTGCTTAGTCTTATTCTCCGCTCTCAATGCACCATTTTCCCAATCCTTTTAGCCATAGACTCCTCTGCTATAGGCGACCTTGTAGGTCCAAGCTTTTCCAAAGTCCTGCCATAGCCCATGCTGATGCTTTCTATGTCCGACAACCTTTCGACGAATTCGACCTGCAGACTCCAAATTTCAAGCAATGCTCCTAGCTATTGTTGGGCGATATCAAGACCTATGTTGTATCCAAATCTGAGTAGAAATGGTCCAATAGGCAAGGAGAATTTTGCAAAAGACCAATCGGGATAGGCGCAACTCTCACAGACAACTTTGCGCATAATTTCGTCAATCCTCCTGGGTGGACATGAGTTGGTATAAGATCTTTCAATGCATAAAAACATCCCTTTCAAATATGCTTCAGAGAGTGTTTGAATTGAGGCCTCCATTTTCTTTGGTTTTTATACTATAGTTTTGGGTAGCTTTGGTCATTGAATGCTTGATGCAAGCTTAGAAGAGTGCTAAAGATGATTTAGTGATAGTAAATTTCCAGTTGGTAATGATTGTTCACAATGCCTAGCTCTTGTTGCTCTTCTAATGCTGGATATGTGGAATCAAAAGGGAGGAAGAAGAAAGTAGCACCTCAATATGTCAATAGAAAAGTGACAATGCTTGTGAAGAAAAAGCCATATAAGCCATATTATTATTTTGATGCAAAAAGACTAGGATTCTCTGATTTCATTGCTTGCAATATGCACTTATATGGTTGATTCATAGCCATTTGTAAGAGAGCAGACACTGGCTAAACATAAAAGTAAGACCCTCTCATGGCTACCTTTAAGATAGACAAATTCAATGGCTAAGCCTTCCATACTTGCCACAAATGAAAGTTAAACCTATGCTTATGAAGGAGAATTTGTGGGATTTAGTCAAGCCAGGGAATCATTCATCACAAGAGGGTGAATCCACCACAACCAAAGGAAAGGGGAAGGCAAGTGACTCTACTTCAACTAGCACTAGCAGATGCTAAAAGGCTAGACAAAGCCTATGCAATTATTACATTAGGTTTGGGGGATGAGTATGTGCATCATATTTCAGATTTGGAATCTCCTTCTGAGGATTGGCATAAGTTAGGTGTATTATTTGGTGCTAGCTCTCATAACTCTAAATTGAATTTGAAGATTAAGTTCTTTGAACTTAAGATGGTTGGAGACTCTATTGTAGATCATGTCAGCACTATGAGGAGTCTTATGACACAATTGGCCTCATTCAACTCTCCAATCACTGAAGATGATGCAATGGCAGTGCTCCTGAAGTGTATGTCTCAGGGTTTTCACTATGTTGTGACCACTTTGAAGAATCTTCCCCAACCAACACTAGAGAGCATCATCAGTGCTCTACTAGAAGAAGAGAGAAATAAGAAGTCAAGGAAGGTATAAGATCAAACTCAAGCACTTACAGTGAAGTTCTCATCAAAGGGCAAGTACAAAGCATGCAAGCATTGTGGAAAGACCAATCACCTTGACAAAGATTGCCATAGGATCAATCCTTGCACTTATTGTGGCAGAAACAATACTCTAAGAAGTTTTGCAATGAGAAGAAGAAAGTCAAGGCCAATATGGTTGAAGAAAGAATTCCATTAGCCAATGAAGTAACAAATTTTGTGGTAGAAAAAGATAAAGATTGGACCTTCTAAAGTCTAACATCTTTGAGCTTTTGTCATCACTTGGTCATGTAGTCAAATTTGAGGCTCTCTTCCTGGAGTAGTACTCCAAAAGGAATGTTATGTGTTTTTAGTTCTTATAGTCTTTGCAAATCCTTTGGTCACTGATGTAGGCCATGTGATATGTCTTTTCCTCCAAGGTACCTCTTGCAGCAGACATGAGAAACTAGGTCTGCACAAAGGCCTAAGATTAATTCTTGTACATGCAAGGGAGATAACCATTTGGGGGGGATCTATCCCATTTTTGTAAACCTTGACCTAGGGCACGCTTGCTAGCATGGGATCCTAGCCATAGATTTATCCTTGACCACCATGAGATGGCTTATGAAAATATGTGACTAGATGTATCCTTGACATAGCATAAGGCAAACCCTTGAGGGGGGGCATGTTGCGATATTTTGTGATCAAGGGATTGCTCTAAGGTGCATATGTGCATCTAGTAGTAGCAATCACATGTGTGTGTGTGTGTGTGTGTGTAGTGAAGGACACTTAGTGCTATGGACCATGACACAGGTGCCTTTGATATAGGAGTGATCTCCTTTGATGTAGGAGAGGTGCCTTTTATTTAGGCCAACCTCCCACACACTCTATAAAAGAGAGTTACCTCTCTCAAAATGAATGGAACACTATTTGGCTTCATCTTGTGTTCTCTTGCCTTGAGTCATCATGCATCTATTCTATTCCACCATTTCCAACAAAAATACACAATACACTCGATTGCAATAATATTGGTAACACTAGCAACATTAGTATTAATATGGAATTGATCACAATACTAACCATCTAGATCCAGTTAGGTGTCCTAAGCTAAACTACGCAAAACATCCACTAGGACTCCCATCGCATCCGGTGTGCTCCTATGGAATAATTTGCCATAGCCAACATGATTATAATATAAGTGCACACACCTCTTGCTTGGATTCGGTTGTGTTTCACTTTTTGAGTCAATGAGTAGAAATGTGAAGGTTCTCTGGGATATTCATCAACTATCATCATTGAGACAGTCAAAAAGTATCTTTAAAACTTTCGTTAATCAATACATAATGACTTATCCAAATTAGAACTTATGAGAGATGATCATTTTTATCTTGTACTAATAGAACTCAATACACTACATTGATTCATTATTCATGTTAATTTAGTACAGGTTCAAGTATTGTATTTGTGAAATTTCTTAAAATCTATGTTGTCCCACACTAGTATGGCATTGAGACAGGTAACAAATACGATGCTTAGTTCTTTAAGTATTTTTCTTATGATGGAAGTAACAATAAATGACATATCAATTTGTGATAGAATAAGAATATATGTACATCATCACCTAATCACACTTCAAAGTTTTTTATTTTTCTAATCATTAACTTAATGCATGGTAGCTACTAATTGTCCTGCATGTATTTTCTTATGCAGCTAGAAAATACATACAAGAGGCATTAAGATATCCTAAATAAAATAATGCGAGGTAAAAGTTATTTATATGTAGAGAATTCGTATTTCCCCCTCTTGCTTAGCAATTATCTCATTATATGATTCAAGTCAACCATGTGCTTTTTCTTTGCCTTAATTTTGCTCTAAATTTCATTCAGTTTAATTTATTACAATGAATTAATCAAGCATGCCACATGTATTGTGCAATAATAAATAAAACAATTAAGGACTTCCATATTGGCATTTACAAATGATTAGTATAAAAACCTTTAAGTAGGTGTAATTATTATTCTTAGAACTCGTGAGAGTACTAGTAAATGTGTTGCAAAAATCAGAGATTAACCATAACACAAATTAATGAGACATAAAACTCATAATGCAAAGAACAAAGGAAACAAGAAATAAGGGAGAGAGAAGAGAGAGCAACACCTCATGGGGTCCAATCTGTCCCCTCTAGATGGTGGCTCTTGCATCCCATCTAGATTATTTATAATTGCATACCAAAAAGCAAAGAGCCAAAGATAGTACATCCAAAAGTATCCATTATCCACAATTGGAGAGATTTCTCAACATAGCTGTACTAGATCAAAATATCACAAAGCTTAATATGCCCTCATCCACAATTAATAGCCCATGGCTTAGTATTCATTATTTTTACAACATTTTCCCATGTCCATATAGCATGAGTATAGCATGCACCATGCGACACCTTGATTGATATCCTCGCACTAACCCCCGCCACGCTCCTATGGAATACTTTGCCTTAGTCACACTTGACTAAAATAAATAATGTCCATAGCAAGAAATATCAGAAATATAATTTTCATAACATCCTTCTTGCTTGGATTGTAGATGACCTCAGCTGCGTGTTTGGTTATAGGAACTGATGAGGACTAGAAAATCTTGAAAGAACGCTTAGTCATCCAATGAGCATCATGTCTTGGATGATTCTTAATCTTGAGCAATATTTGACATAAACATTTTCTTTTCGGGTCGTGATTTGTTAATGATCAATGATGCATTTAGGTCCCCATATCATCATATCAAGATGGTCACAAAGTATCTTTGAGAGATCAGGGCATAATGAATTTAGCCAACTTAGAGCTTATGAGGGATAAAAAATAAAAAATTCATATCCTGTACCAATTTGAGAGTACTATACCGCATGCATTCATTGCTCATCTTACTTTGGTACAAGTCTAAGCATTATATTTGTCATATTTCTCAATATCTATATTGTCCCATACCAGTTTGATATTGAGAGATAATAACAAATAGAATACTTCCTTTTGATGTGAGTAGCAATAAGTGACATATACTATTCTATGGCCAGTAGAAGAGTACATACTTTTAATTTTTTTGAATTAACTAGGTAGTTTAGTAATGATCCTGCATGTATTTCTTTTGCAGCTAGAAAAGACGTACAAGACATTATCTAAAGGTCTTGGAGATGAGTTACACTCTTGCTTAGCATTCTCGTCTCGTCTATCATGTTGTTTTTGCTGATGGAACTTTCTTCTTCTCAAAATACTAGTTGGTGTAGTGTCCCTCCTTATGGCATCGGTAGCAAGTGGTGATGGTCTTCTTAATTGGACCCTTTTCTCCATCTGACTTGTTATGATCACCCTGTGTTTTTTTGACATTTGTAGGAGCAAGCTTGCCCTTGAGCTTCTTACCCTTCTTTAAAAATGGTACAAATGGCCTTTGAATCTCACCCTCTTTAGGCATTCGATTCTTTCATAGTTTATTGGAAGTGCTATTGCAAAATTCAATGAATGTGGATTGAACATGTTTATCTCTAATCTGATTTTAGGTCTAAGGCCTAATACAAACTTCCTCTTTTTCTCTCTCTCAGAAATTTTGTCAAATGATTGAAGCTATATAAGTGTAAAAACCTCTTAGTGTATATAGATATAGTCCCTTTCTCAAGTTGACTAAAGTTATCCCGTTGTTGTTGAGTCAGTTAGAATTCTTTCTTCATAAGCTTCTTGAGCTCTCTCCATGTTTCAGGAGTCTCTTACCTTTTTTTACCACATTCCACCACTACAAAGCTGTGTTGTCTACCAAATGATTCACTACACACTTTATTTTGTCCTTTTTTGAAAATTTCTCTCCGTGAAAATAGTCATCGTGTTGACTAACCCAAGATAGTACAGTGTGTGTGTCCTTTTTACCATTGAAATTTTGGAAACAAAAACTTCTCCCACTAATCTTGGCATCCTTTCTTGACTTATTCTCTCTTAATGTAGCCTTTATAGTGCATCAAAGTCTCTCATCATTAGAATGAGATTCCGAAGTACTCTTCTCTTGTGAGTTTCTTTTCCTCTTCTTTTGACTGCACTCAATCTCTCTTTCTAAATTCTCAATGCTACCTGTCTTGTAGCGTGTCCAACTGTCCTTGGATTGATGGTGATTATGGAAGGTACTGTGCCATTATAAGTCAAACAAAAATGACTAGCAATTTTCGTGATCTCAATTCACATGATGCTATGTGATAATGAAAAATTTCCTAGCGTATCAATAGATACAAAAGTTTTGATGTTCTCCCTTAGAAGAGCTTAAAAAGCTTTGTCAAGAAGTCGATGATGAAAAGCTTGTTGAAATTTGCTTTAAGAGAAAATGTACCATTCATATCAAGAGAACCTCCTTGATGTAAAAAATATATATTGTGAAAAATCCTTTGAAGCCTTCTAGTTGAGAATAGTTGTAGTCTTCAAACTCTCGGGCATGTCACCATTAACACTAGCGATATCAGTATTAACATCAAAACACCCACAATACCGACCATCTAGCATGGAACCAAATAAATATATGCTAGTTAGGCATCCCCAACTAAACCACACAAAGCATCCACTAGGACTTCCATCGTGTCCGGTGTGCTCGTATGGAGTACTTTGCCGTAGTCACACTTGACTAAAATAAAATAATGTCCATAGCAAGAAATATCATAAATACATTTTTTGTAACAAAATTTCATTGGATGCAATCACACATATCACATGATGTAAGTATTATCATTCTTGAAAAGTATGCAATGTGATCACATTTATCATCATAAGTATAAAAAGGTTTTAATGTAGATTGATTTTAACTTAACAACAATGTACTTATTCAAATGACTTATATCCTTAGTTTTCCTAGAAGGTCCTACATCCTTGGCTACTATTTCTTATTCATATTTGTAGAAACTTTTATATGCACTTGCAATATCATATCAACATAAAGAGGTATCTACTCTTACAAAAAGTATAAGAGCACCAAAAGAATATAGCAAACATGTAGAAAGCTAGTGAGAAAAAGCCTAAATAAACAAACCTAGAATGGACTTACCTCTAGATCATGTTGCCTTTTGGGTGCAATTCTATCTCTTTTGATTCCTTCTCCTCTTCATCACTAAAGTCATGCTTTGTGACTCAAACTTGTACCCTTCAAAGGTTCATGCTGTGCCATTAGCTACCCCTTGGATTTGCTTGATCTGCAAGCTTTGTAGTCTCCTACTCCTATCCTTCAATATTTATTGTCATGGGTTGAACATTACGCTCCCCCTCCGTATTCTTTGGATACGTGATATAAAATATTTGTATCATTGAAAAATCCAGAGTTGCCCATGGTGCATTGAATGCATCTGGTTCACAACTTGGGTGGGCAATCTTGCCTATCCAGTCTATAAACACCTTGAGTTTCTCTTAGAAAGTTTGCATGTAATTGCAGTCTACTAGGTTCTTAAAATGCATTCAAAGTTTCATAGCATTGTGTTGCTCAGGGATGGTAGATTGATAAGTGTTTCAGATATCATCCATCTATCTCTCACTTGCCACTTAAGTTTGGAATGCTTCAAACCTTGCTCACAACGTATAGAGGAGGTTTGAAGAATTGGAATTTCTTTTATAGAACACACATTCAAATTGCAAGATAAGACCAATGATGAAAACATACTCTGCTAATATTGATTATCTAAGCTTTTCCTCTTACGATGTAGGACATTTTGCACCAATTTTGAGTCTGATCTGTAGAAGATGACGGTTTTACTTCCTAGTCATGATTCCACGTTTTACTACCATAATGCCACAAAAAATTGTGAACCTAGAGCTTTGTTTCCCTTTCTGCCTCTTTTAATGTAAATAGTCAGAACACAAAATTTTGATGTAGCTCTAAAAGTGGGAGCATAGAACAAAGATCAATATTATAGCTCTAATTGGTTGTCGATTCTCTTCTCATTTGATGCTCAAAATCTAAGATGATGGAAGTTAAATTAGGGTCAATTGGGATCTCAACTCCAAGCCCATAGTCTTCAGACAAGGAACACAGGCTAGAATTGCTACACCAAGCTTGAGTGTTCAAGCACATTTGACTTTTAAACTAGACAAAAGTGGCTGCAAAACTGGGCATAGGTAATTGCCACACGATGGTGTGTTCTTGCAAATTCTACCAGACAAGTTTTGCTTCTTTTGTTTCCCAATGGCCCGTATGCCACCAAATATACCTGGTTGATTCAGCAAAGCATGCACCAATGTAGAACTAAATTTATGTGGTAGAAACCCCTCTTCATCTTCATCCTTGTTGTTATCTTTGTCCCTCTTGTCCAAGCCAAATATACTCTAGATCTCGATTCAAACTCTTCCTTGGTCATAGGTTACTTTCCAATTTTTGTTTAAGTAGTGAAAATCTGACTTAATAGTGATAATTAGTCATACACGGAAGTAAAGCCTAGGCTACTGCAAGCATGGAAAGTACATCAATTCATTGTATTGAAATCTTTGTCTAGATATTGATGATTGTATTCAAACTATCAGAATCATGTGCAATGAGAGTCTCCTTGTCTAGGGATTAAATTTTGTTAAAGATAGGCCCTCTAGGACACAAGGCATGCCATGGAAATTGTGCCTTGCAGTACAATAAAATAGTAATTCATTGCAAGTATACAAGAATGGTTTTTTTTATAGCTTTATTCTGATCTATATTGTACAAAGATGAGTTTATGGTGTAAACAAAAAGGTGATGCTCCATAGTGCCACTACCTTTTTTAACTTTCATAGAGTAGATCAATAGTTGATGTGGGGGGAGAGAGCAAGTGTGCATGAGAGAGAGAGAGAGAAAGAGAGAGAGAGAGAGAGAGAGAGAGAGAGAGAGAGAGAGAGAGAGAGAGAGATCAGAATAGAAAGAGTTAATGGAGGGGATGAGTGTCCAAAATTGATTGGGAGGATGGGATGTGTGTAGAAAATTGATTGGGAGTACACTTTTTATGATAAGTGTTAGTATAGCAGGGTTGCCTTGCAAGGCAGTTCTAATAAACTCAAAGCTATGTGCTTTGATTGAAGAGGGTAAGAATTTAGGCTAGCGTAAAGGAAGGAACGTTTTGAAATGAAAGGCCCCAAGGGAAAGCTAATACAATGAACAGATCAAGAAAGGAGTTTGAGGAAACATGAACCCCAAAGAGATACAATAATCAACGATAAGGACATTCAAGGAGAGGAGACTCATATGAAGCTGGTGCAAAAATACAGTAGTTGCAAATTTTGATTTTTGAGCCCTTCTTTAGACACTTGTCACAATTTTAAGCCCTTGGTTTATGATTGATCTAAAGGAACTACGATAGTCCTTTTGATTTACCCAAAAACATGTGAAAGCTTTTCATGATTTTCAATGAAACGATGGCCTCTCTTTGGTGCAAGTGCGTATCCTAATTAAGCTTTTCATGATTGTCAATGAAAAGATGGCCTCTCTTTGAGCCAAGTGTGTATCCTAATTAAGCAATAAGTTTGTCCTAGATTTTGTCTTTTTGGCTCCATTAAAAGCATCCAACAACTTTAATAGTAATAGCTTTGATATACCTCAAAATTGTTGTTTGGTGTAGGCTTTTTTGTATTGAGGAGAAGGATCTGTGTCTTGTTGCAAGCTTACATCCTCTGAAAGAACCATTGATCCTTGAAAAACTTCAAATCATCATATAACACTACTCATTCATCTTTGTATGTAGACTCTTCCTCCCAGGAGGTAGGGGTATTGGCATTTGATGTTGAGGCTTAAGAAGTGGCCTCCTTATATAGCCCTTCATAGTAGACCAATTCCATCACATTGGTGGGTTGGCAGTGGCACATGCATATTGACTTAGCACATTGTGTGACTAAGTGTGAGGATAGTGGCACATGTTTGCTTGACTTTCACCATCGGCCAAAGACCATTGACCACCAACCATCGATCACGTGTGTGAGGGAAAATTCACACGCGAATGATTACGCACATGCAATGGAGGGCATACTGGCATTGCCTCCACACCCCCATGGGGGGTGCTGCCCCCGAACCCCCGAGGAGTACATTGATCCTTCTACCATCTCCTAACCATCAAACGGTCACCATGAGACCTCATCTAGTGTCAAAACTAGGATCCTACCAATGTCCAGTGCTCACACCATGGCTTCTCCTCATAATGGGGGCCTTACAAAAGGGTACTATGGAACATTGGTGGTTACATATGAAAGGTGAGCATTGCACATATACCAATAGGTTTGTATCATTATGGATTCCTGATTTCTCTTTGGTGGTGTGCACTTGGATAAGAAGTAATTTGTAGTTGATTTTCCAAAGAAAACAGTCTTCTGAGGTGTATACTTTACAGCTGCATTACACATTGCATCCAAATCCTAAATCCAATGGAGGTTTTTCTTCTACCGACCTAAGAAACTTGGGTGAAGGGGTGGGGAGGATCATTTTTATGAATGAGAATTTGTTGCATGCGGATAAGGTATTGAGTTCTTTGAAAGAAGTAGAAGAAAGGCAAAGCAGAGGAGGCTACAAACCTTTTCAAACCTTTACAAAACCCTTATGATTTCAGTCGAGAAAAGATAAAGGAGGAGGAAATTAAGGTATAGGAGAAGCATTAACAATCCAAAAAATTAGAGCTTGCAGGGTTCATTCGAAAGCAACATTGTTTCCATGTTGGATGCCATAAATTCCTTTTTCTCTTGGGAATTTTAAAGAGCTGAGATCATTATATGGTTGCAACTCTACCTAATGGACACCATACTTGATAAAGGAACCAATGCCTTCCAACGGAAAGCGTGTGACAAGGAGTGTTTTTCTTTTGCTCCAATAGGTTTTGGCAACAATAGGGAGGAAAACAGCCCTGCTACTTTACTTGATTCGGCCAAAGAGCTTGCCTCCTGTAGTATTATGCATGATGTTGTGAGAGTTGTGGGCAAAAGAAATTAGCATCCCAGATGATTCGTTGCTCATTGGAAGAGAGGAAAGAGAGATTTAAACTTTAAGACAATTGTTTTAGGAGAGAGTGACAGCCCCCAATTCTACTCTTTGGGAAAAGGGCTTTTAGTATTGCAAGCAACTAGGCATCTCATTAAACCTAGCTAAAACTATTTTCTGTGTCCTAGTTGGTATTTTAGGCATGTGGTTTTGCAACATGGTATCCGTACCGAGCTAGGTGAAATTCGTGCTATTCAACAAAGCCAAAAAATTTGACGCAATTACGTTCTTTTGTGGGCTTCATCAATTTTTACAAATGCTTTATAAAAGATTCCACCAATATTTTAGCTCCATTATATGAATTAACTAAGAAGCATCCCAATTTTGAATGGGGACTACCCAATTGTTAGTTGTATCTCATGACTCAAAAAGTCAAGCTGCAGCTACACTCACGAGGTGCTACATGCCGCGTGTGTGCTTCAGATGGGTCCACCATTAGTCGTTGAAGGACTGGGTAATAGATTGGGTAAGGGGGCGAACTTCCATAATTTTGTAGAGGTGGAGGCGAGAGCCTTCAAGCTGTGTTTTCCAATGATGCATTAAGGCGTTGTTGGGTAGATCTTGGAAGGATTGCAGATCAGGTCACCATTGGACATCTTCAAGTGAGGAGGAGGGGGGTGCTACAAGGACATCATCGTTGTCCATAGGCATGGGTTCCTCTTCAGCAGTCCCTACGGGTGACAGATCGATGGGCATAGGTTCAAAATTCATCGACTTGAGGAGCGTGTTGAGTGCCCCCTCCGGAAGGTCGACAAGAGCCATTGGAGGAGATGGGTTGGGAGGTCACGTGCTATGCAGAGCTTGTGTTGGAGTTCCAAAAAAAAGTGAAAATTGATTGTAAACATAAAGTTATTCCAAAATACTCGTATGCTTGTCTTGAGAATAGTACATAATAGAATACAAAGAAATGGACTGTCATTCTTGAGTAGCCCGCTCAAGCTTGGCTCTCATGGAATGTCGGGTTGCTCTTGCTCTTGAACTTCCATGCAAGAAGCCTTGCCACTCCTCCAAGCTTTGGAACCCCAATAACTGTAGCTTGCATTGGGTTGGGGTGAGAACGTCGATGCCTCTGCAATTCTCCTCTCCCCCTTGTAGGAAACTCACTTGGGTCCATCTGGTGGACACTTTTAGGGTGAATTGATAGCTCAGAAGGTATTGGGGGTAGGATTAAGGTGGGGAACCTTATTTAAGGATGCCCAAATGAAATGTATACAGCGTGACATGTGCCAACACATTGTTCATCTTTTGCCTAATCAATCTCTTGGGACGCATTCCAAGATGGGGATTGGATTTTTTTTGTCCTTTCAAGCCTGCCAGGTTTACACATAATAAGTATATTGTGGTTGCTACTGATTATGCTACCAAATTGGCTGAAGCTAAGGCACTCCGAGATAACTTGGTTGGAAGCACGACTGAATTTTTGTTTGAAAATATACATAATATACAAGTATGGATGCCCCATACAACTTGTCAGTGATCAAGGATCACACTTCTTAAACGAAGTTATGCAGTTGCCCAAGGATAAATTTAAGATTATACACACCGTTTCTATAGATCACACTTCTTGAACGAAGTCATGCAGTTGCTCAAGGATAAATTTAAGATTATGCACACCGTTTCTATAGCCTATTATTCTCGAGGCAATGGAATACATAAATGTAAATCATGTGGATTAACGATTTTTTAATTTCAATACCTAGCATACTTCATTTTTATGAGGATAAAAGCTGATTGCTATAATTCCTAAAGCTAATGTTATTCTTTTTCCTCTATAATGTAGCTAAAGAATTATCTTTCTTCTCTATTTAACTTACATTATTTTATAAACTTATATTTCATTCTTCTATCTTTTTAAGATTTTGTATCTCCATACCTGACCTTCCTTGCATATTATCAAGTTTTCTATGACTTCAAGAATTTCTTAAGGTCAATAGTCTACATTAATACCATATCAAGATAACTTACATGTATAAGGTCTCGAAACCTTGATGTGGCAAAGGAAAGAGATACCTTTCTAGAGACAAAATACTTTTTGTTTGGAGAAATTCTTGACTTTCTTTCCCATTTTGTTTAGGCACATTTCATCCCATAGTATAATGTTCATGAAAAGAATGCACGAAGATATTGCAAGCTGGCAAATCATATTTTTTGTAGGAAATGTGTTTTTGTACAAAATTTCTTTATTTTGATACCAAATTTGTTTAAATGTAGGGAGCCCCTAACTATGTGACATGGCACTACTATAGTATACAATTAAAATTTGGCACTATTGTAGTACAATTACAAGTTATCACAATTCCAAGAGTTCATGCAAAAGACTTAGGAATTTTTAAAAGAGGGAACACATTCAAATATATGTAGGTATAGTAATTGGGTAAAAAGATGGGTTACAAGTAATGCAAAGCTTGCATTTGTAAAAATAAAGAAAAGTTGTAGGTAAGACAAAAGGCTACATTTGTAAAAAGGAGTTGTAGTAATATAAAAGCCTATGTCCATTTACCAAGCTTTGTTGATGGCTTCACCACTATATTGTTTCTTGGGTTTATCACATGATAACACATGGAATGCAAAATTGATGGATTCACCACTATATTTGCTTCTTGGATTTATCACATGATAACACATGGTATGCAAAATTTATAAAAAGGGGTATTCAAATATATACATGCTAATCTCTGGGGTGACACTCACAAATATGTAACCATAGCGCATGGGTTCAACAAAAGGGCTCTTTAAACTCGGTTTCTAATAGTTTTTTTACAAACACAAGGGTACTTTTAAAAGGGGTGTTCACAGAATGGATAGGAAGAGGGTGTGTTTTATTGATGAAAATTTCACAGATTAGGGACTTTTCAATTAGGCCTTGAATGCACGTGATATAGAGGGTTTACATATAGTGAACACCCTGTGATGCTAATGTTATTGATATATGAATGATCATAATACATAAGATAATTTATATTGAAGACTGCTTTTAATAAATAAACTTGAGGAGATGCCTTATTTGGATACAATATTCATTTACACATGACATGGCCAATGGGATTGTGCTGGATACAAGAGAAAATTTATATGTTGCAGTTGCTTGATAGTCAACAAAGTCTTCCTGATTGATTTTACTAATAGAGCTAAAACACATTTCCTTTGCTTTTGCTACAATTGCCCAAGATGTGGATTGGTGGACTATAAAAGGGAGCAATGGGCAAGCAATAGAGTGAAGGACAATGTGCTTTATATGGGAAGACTTAAAAGTTGAGGGCACACATATGATATCTTGCAAGGTTCTTAGGCTTTGGTCTAGAGAGTAAGCCTTACAAGTTATCTAGCTTAAGTATGCAAGCAAGACTAGAGGAACAACACTCTACATTGGTAGGAGGCATTGCCATGTGGAGTCTTCCAATTGGAATAGAAGTTGCTTTGCAAAATGTCCTCAATTATTGATTGTGTATTGTTAATTGTGATAAGCAAGTGGTGTCTTAGAATATTGTCCTATCTATCATTACTAAAATAAGATTGAATGGCGGGTAATTGTAACCGACAAAAGGGCTAGCCTGGCAATTTGTGGCCGTGTGGATGGTGGAGATTACAAGCAAACAAAACAAATAAGGAGAAAATAAGTTTGGAAATACGAATTATCAATTTGAAAATAAGGTTTGATAATGAAATGAAAGAGATTGATGGATTATAAGGAGCCACAAGCAGAGTCCAATGCATAGGGCCACATTCATGACAGAGGTACACATGGACCCTGCCTCGGCTCCATGTGGGTTGGTAGTAGGCTAGCGGTGTTGCAAAAAATCAATTTTCAAATTATGCTGAACAAACTCAAATATCTATCTGATCGGCTACCAACACTAAGAAAAAAGAACTTTGCAAAAGAATGACAACAAGCACTAAAACGTCTGACAATGTAGTGTCATTGTAAGAGGGACTCGCCAAGTTAAGCTAGGTATTGTTTGGATTACATTAATTGAGCATGAATAGTTTTGCAATGCCTTACCTAAATTTTTGCATTGCTTGCTAACTGAGGAATTTTAATGACCAATATCTATTTAACGTGTTTTCTTTGCAAATTACGTTCCACAATTTGTTTCATATGAATATTTCCTCTCTCAAATGTGACCAACTGCCTAGCGTACTTGATTTTTACGAGCGTAAGGACTAATTGTTATAATTCCTAAAGCTAATGATATCCTTTTTCCTTTAAAATGTAGCTAAAGAATTATCTTTGTTCTCTATTTGACTTACATTATTGTATCAAGATATTTCATTCTTCTATGTTTCTAAGAGTTTGTTGTTTGTGCCTTGCATATTATCAAGATTTCTATGACTTTGAGAATTTTTGAAGGTCATGCTAAAATCCGTCTACATTACTACCATAGATTTCTATCATTTACATGTGTAAGGTGTCTAAATTTTGATGCAGCAAAGGAAAGCAATAATGGACAAACAAAAGCATGAAGGACAAAGTACTTTATATGGGAAGACTTCAAAGTTGAGAGCACCCATATGAGATCTTGCAACATTCTTAGCGTTTGGTCCTTGGGGTCAGTAGCATTTTAGTTCCTCTAGAGAGTAAGCCTTACAAGTTATCTAGCTTTTGGTCCTTGGGGTCACTAGCACTTTAGTTGCTCTGGAGAGTAAGTCTTACAAGTTATCTAGCTTAAACATGCACACGAGACTATAGAAACAATATGCCACATGTGTATGGAGGTGTTGCCATGTGGAGCTTCTAGCTGGAATAGAATTTGAGGTGCATAATGTCCTTAATTATTGATTGTGTATTGATAAGTGTGATAAGCAAATGGTGTCTGGAAATAATGAATTCTTTATTATTAATACAACTAGACCAAATGGAGGCTACGTGCAAAACTGACAAAAGGGCTAGTCCAATAATATGTGGCTCTGTGGATGGTGGAGATCACAAGCAGACACAAGACATAGTGAGAAAATAAGTTTTGAAAAAGGAATCATCAATTTGTTTGATGATGGATCAAAAAGTTTGATGAATTGTAAGGAGTGGTAAGCAGAGCACCATGAATAGGACCACATCTTATTCTCTCATGATAGAGGTACATGTGGACCCTACCTTGGCTCCATGTGGGTTGGTGGTAGGCTAGCAATCTTGCCAAAAATCAATTTTCAAATTATGTTGAGCAAACTCAAATATCTATTTGATCTACTACCAAAAGATATGCCCCACTGGGGATTCCTTGTCAACCCTCCCTTTGTCTAACCCTCCCTTTGTCTGTACATATCATGGAGGGAGAAAGAAAACCATGGCCCAAAAAAATTTCAAATTCTTTTGATTCTCTATTGAATGCATATATGACGTAGCTCAAGACAAGGCACTATTCTGATAATTTTTATGGCTTGAAAAAAAATGTTGGGGAGGAAAGGAAGGTGCCATGTGCAACCATCTTCTCTCTCTCTCTCTCTCTCTCTCTCTCTCTCTCTCTCTCTCTCTAAATTAAGCTTCTTTACCAAGAGTGGTTTAGAGTAATGCTAGAATCTCCAACAATGGCTCAACATCGTGTTTTTCTAAGAGTGGTTACTCTTTACAGGACATCTATGGGAGGGCATGCTTTGTCCATTAACTTTTTAAAGGGATGGAAAGTTAATGGATCTCACAAGAGGCCACAGGTTTACTCTTAAGAGACCTCCAATTCAGAGGATTATAACCCTATGTGAAGGATTAGAGAGAGGTGAAGTGACAATGTTGCTTGGGGAAAGATGAAGCATTATTGCTAGGCTAGACCTTAGGAAGCCAATTTCGATCAGAATGAGGGATAGGTTGTAAGTGGACCATGGAATATCTTTCTAGACCCCTAACTATTAACTTTTATGCAATGGTGTCACTAGGGCTTTGTGGAGGGGTCGAGATTAGTGACTGGTATGGATCTATATGATGTCAAGAATGGCAGTTGGTGGAGGAAAAATGGATGTCTTGGATGGTTTTGATATTGAATAATAAATAGTCAAAACAAATCCCATTGACCCTTGGGAGGGACAAAAATTTTAGTGAACCACAAATATGTCTACAAATTCCATAGGTCTCAACACATTCCGTGACACAACCTAAACATCCCTTCCACTAGGAAAAATGCATTCTTAAGATATCCTACCATCATCTTAACTTCATAGTAGTGTTACATTACATTAGCACTTTGTCAAACAATTAAAATTTGAGATGTATTGGTGGTAAGTCACCCAAGTCAATGATTAACGCTTTTTGGTTGTTAGGTCATGGTGGGAACTTTTTTGGTAATGGTGGATGATTTGGGTAGAAATGTCGCCAAAAACCAATAAATGTTATGGTAAAAGTTTGGACCAACATGATGATATTATCAAATGGACAATATGAGTCTTGCAATTTTATTGACGAGTTGATTTTCTATCCACTAGAATGTGGTTTTTATAACAAAAAAGGGTGTTCAAAGAATGTTGAACTTGGTGTGGATGTATCGGGGTGAGCATCTATAAAAAACCATGTAACACTTGGAACAAGCACACATTTAAAATACCCTTGTATTTCAAATTTAAATTTTTTTGTATATTTGGTTTTCCCTCTTTTGTATGTATACATATTGATTTCAAAAAGTTCCCTTCATACATGCACATACATAATTATATTAGATAAGTATTAAAAAAAACCCTTTTGTTTTTAAATGGCGTGTAAGTCTCCCAAATTAAAAAGTCCCCTTCCACTAACAACCTACTATCTTAGGCATTGTGTAGATTGACCACTAGCGCTGTCTTGTGATGAAGGGCGGAGGTTGTTTTTGCTATGAGAGGACCTTGACGAGCTCAATGTTAGCCTTACGCATAGGTGGCTTGCCATCGCTTGCTTGATTCTAGGCAACTATTCCCTCCCTTTTTGACCATTTAAAATTCTCCTGCTACAAAGATGTGACATGTTAGTGGATTTGATGATACTTCGACCACTACCAAAGAAAGTACAAGGAATTGGATTGCTAGCAATTGAGAGAGCCCGCCTTAGCCCTTGGTTGTAGAAGGGAGGGGAATTTTATACGGCAAGGGAGTCCTTGGCAAGAGCACCTTCCTTTGACCATCCAAGCTTGCAAATTCTCCTTCCTCTTCCCTTTTTGCTTTAGGGCCATTAGAGCTTGCCTTCAAAGGGTTCCTTCGAATATGTTGGATTCATCCGGACAATTTGTGTGGCACTTTTTGTGGTTGGCAAATTCACACACCACGTGGGAGGTTTGTGAAGCTTCTCGCCATTGTCTTGTGACCTGATTGGCAGAAAATGGTTGGACAAGGTGACCTTAGGGCGGGTTTAGACCACTCGCCCGGACGCCGGATGCAAGTTCGACCGTTCGCATGGACCAATAGATGAAGGGGGCTCGGACTGGCGCAAAAAGTTGTCCGGCTGGTGGAGACCGTCCAAGGCGGTTGGGCAGCCCTGAAAAATGGTAGGAAGTGGTGTAATTGGGGGTCAAAACCCTTGTCTACAGAGTTAGAGGCATTTCACTTCACTACCAAGCCAATCAACCTTTACTGTCATTAAACGGCAACACTTATTTAAACCGTGTCCACCCAGCTAGACCCGACACCCATCTTCCTTCCCATTTTCTTCATGGGCGGGCGGGTGGCTTAGTGTGAACCCAACCTTACACACTATGGGATAAATGCATCTGGACTGAGGGTGGGCAATCTTGCCCGTCCATGAGTCTTGGGCATGCCCTCAAGGAGGAAAGTGTGTAAACACCCATGGGATTGCTAGACAAAAGGAATCAAGGATGGGCACCCACAGGATGCCATGTAGGCCACCCATTCGCCAAATTGTGAAGGCCACAAAAGGAATCAAGGATGGGCACCTACAGGATGCCATGTAGGCCACCCATTCGCCAAATTGTGAAGGGCACAGGAGGTGTCCGTTCCAACGTGGCAGAAAGCTATTGGCTGGGAATCCTAGCTTACTTGGCTTTATCCAAATGTGCAGCCACTAGAGAGAGAGAGAGAGGCTCAAAGCCCTTCTTCTACCACACATTGCTTGCAAGACCTGCTCATGTATTGGCGAGCACTGGTGACTTGCAAATTCATATTGGGTTCTGTGAATCTGCCCTGAGATTTTCTCGACAAGTCCCAAGTTCATCTTCAATTCAGCTGCAAGCAAGTAGATTGAAAGCTCACAGGTCTACGAAAGAGAGGCACACACACACAGCTCACAGCTCTCAGCACAGAGAGAGAGAGAGACACACACACACACACACGCACAGAGAGAGAGAGAGAGAGAGCGCTTTGCTGAATCCCAGGTTGATCAGCTCGCTTTGCAGCTTTTACACCCCTTCCAATGGCCTTGCCCTTCCCCAATTTTCCTCCCTGGCTCTGCAGGAACTCTGCTTCCCCCTCCATTCCTGACGCTGCTTCCCCTTCCCTTGATCTCGACTCCGTGCCTTACCAATCTCGCGGAAACTCTTCCTTCAAGAGGTCCGGAACCCCCCATAGTCGTTCTGCTTCTTTGCAGTCCGTCCGAAGGCCGCACAACGGCCGGCGTCGATGGCAGAAGAACCGGCGCCAAGTTCCGAGCCTTGACCCGGATTTTGACATCGTTCTGGTACCTTCGGACGGTGGATGTTACTTGTCCGGCTCCGATTCGGATGATTCTGATTGGTCTGTAGGTTGGTTTGAGCCCCACGCGCCGGACTTCTGCAGCGACGGTGAGCCGGAGAATAGTTTTGCTGTGTTGGTTCCGTGTTATGGGTCTCCCTGTCCTGATACCTTGGGTGAAAGGGGAAGATTCACGGCTGGGCAGGAAGAGAATTCAAAGTCTCAGCTGTGGGCTGCGGTTCTCTCCAATATAGCAAAGGATTCTCAAGCAGGTGAGGCCGGGTGTTCTTATCTCTTATCCCTTCCTGCTAGCATGTTGAATGCCTTACACACGCAGTCGTGGAGTGTCAATTCATGCAAGTTTAACGCTATTTTTCCACCAATTCTGCAGAAAGCACGCAATACCTTCAACAGTGGCTGTTTTCACTGCAAGGGTGATGGTTATTCACGCGCGGGGAAGATTGGAAGAAGCCGGTCTGTACAATGATAGATTTCTCCAATCAAGGTACACAGCAACCAAGGAGGAAGAATGGAAGTCAGCGTTCGGAAATTGTGCACACGTCCAGAAGCTGTAGTGAGGAACACTCTGTAAATTATTAAGATCGTCCATCAGAACAAAGGACTGCTAAAGCCTCAGGAGCTTAAATTGTCGGCAAAATCCCAGGAAAATGGTAGCATATTGTGACCATTGTAAGTACGGTACATCCATTGAAGTTTCCTTGATTTGGGACGCTAGAGCACATATCTATTAACTACAACGCTGAGAATATTGATTTGGGCGGGGGGCAAATTCACAAAATTTGAGGAGCACATTGCTCAGAATGTCCAGAATGTCTGGCCATGTAAATATATTCTCTCTTCATCTCGTAACTTGGATTCTTTTATTTAAAAGTTTTGCATGTTGGAGCTATGGATTTGGGTTCTTCGAGCGTATTGGAGGTCTTGTAGATGCAGCCTTTTCGTTGGCCTGTGATGTAACGCGAAGCAACATCCATGTTTGGAAGTTTCAAGCGACATGTCTCAAGACCTTTTCCCATTACCACTAATGACCTTTTACTTAACATAACCCTATTTGTATGTTGTGTTAGTACACTTAACGTTAAAGTCAACACAATACCGAAACGTTGTTGTTTTTCGTCATTGCAGGTCTCCACATGATTTCTTCAAGATCATTCAAGTCAGTATTTTGGATGCACTTCAGTACTTCAGTTAAAGGCATTAGGCACTTGAGGAATCCATGTAATGAGAGCTTACTAAGCTGTCTGTAATCTTTTTATTTATAGAACTTCCCTCTTTTTCACGAAAATAAACACAATTCCATCTTCCATTGTTGGTCAACTTAATGTAAAGTAAACAATAGAATTCTTTTCCATTGGTGCATTGTGTTGACTTAGGCTTGACCATAAAAAATACTTAACAAGAATGGTGATTATTCACCAACAAATGTAGTTGTCCTTGGAACACCTTTTTTCCTTTGTATTGTAAACAGATTTCAAGGGTGAAAAAAAGGAGGCTACAATGCAAAGGTGCACACAAAGTGTGCATATAAAGGGCATACATTGCAACACAAAAAGGAGCCAACTAAAAATCATGTGGGAGTAAAGTTTGAGTCCTAAAGAATGACCTTCATGAAGGATTTCCATTACCACCATGTAAAGGGCACTACTACCAATTATGAGGTCTCATGTTAAGTTTCAAAAAGAACTTCAACAAAGAGTGGAGAAAATCAATAGCGAAGCTTACACAATCTCAAAAACCAAAGCATTGAAGCTTTGAAACCAATAAAAAAAGATGTGCATCTTTGAAAAACACTCTAAGAACTTATTCAAGAAGTACTTGAGACTCGCTCGTTCACAACTCTTCAAAACAAACCAATGAAGTAAGGAAGCTTCAAATGATCAAAATGGGAGCTAGGAATGTCCAAAAAGCCAAACTTCTAGAGCAAAAACAAAGGCAACAAAACCCAAGATGGCTACAACTCAAACAGAGGTCTAGACAAGCTAAATGCAAGCTAGTAGGTACTATGATATCATGTTAATGTCAAGGTGGAATGAGGGGATTGCACAAACCACACATTACACAAACAAGCAAATGGTAGGCAAAATCATCTAAGATGAGGGAGCGAAGGAGAGTCCACATGTAGCTAACATGTACACAAAACTTTATTTACATGAAAAACATCTTGTATAATACTCTCCTGAAGTGAAATTAAAAAAAAAAAACTCTCCTGAAGAGAATAAGGTGCCATTGTGGTACCATAATAAACCTCTAACCAATCGTATGGACAACAAATGCACATAGATCGACATATAATGTTGAGATTGTTCTACTTCATATCATTGAGAAGAGGGAGTTTCTGGGCGAGAGTTGAGAGCAAATTGTAGCACCGCTAAATGAGAAAGTATGCATTAGGGTGCATATATTTAAGTAAACTAATTGAGTGAGGGGTTCAACAATCTGTTTGTGTGATAGGGTACTTAATTTGTTGCTTATGATGGTTCAACTGCTTGTCTTTTTTTGAAAGCCCTTTTTAGATTGGGTGCCAACCATTTGGTCTCTAGAGCCAACACAAGGTCCTTAGAAGTTGGATAGGCTCTTCCATGTCATACCATTAACATTGTCACACAACTCGCTTGTTCAAATTTTGTGGGAGTTGGTTGGTCTTATTCACTTAGATTTTACACTCTATTCATGTTAGCTTGGCTCTTTCAAAGCTTGTTATAACTTGCCTATTCAGATCATATCTTGAGAGTATCAAAGTCCCCCATTTATGCAGATTACTCAACCATATCCATTCCAATATCCCATATGTGCAATCATCTCAATCCTTCTTATGGATTTTGTAAACCTCCAAAGCTCATGAGTGTTTATATCTCATGTCTAGGATACAGTAAACCAACTACTATAACACATTTTATTTTATTCAGCGGGTTTCCTAACCCAAACCACTCAATATTGGATATAGACACTGCATTCCATTCAATCAAGTTGTAGGTTTGTAGATCTCAAGCTGATTTGTACTAATGCTATGATTTGATTAGACGAGGATCCATATTGAATGAAAATTACTCTTCTAGTCAAATCCTATCATTACTCAACACCATAATTGGGTAAGGAATTTTTAACTGCATTCTTGACATTATAATCTTCTTTGAAATTGCTCTTATGGAAATATTTACAAAAGCGAACATAGACTTTGCATTCCATTTAATTGAATAGTAGGTTTTGTACATATCAAGATAATTTGCACTCATGCTATCATTTAATAGAAGAGGATCCATATTAAATACCTTTCAATATTCTAGTCAAGCCCTATGATTATGGGCACTGTTACCAAATACTTGTACCCCTTCTCAACGTTATCATCTTCTTTGAAATTACTCTTGAGTCTTCTAGAAATCTTTCCATAAGTGGTCAAGACTATCTATCTATAATCAAATGGTCCTAGATCTTGCATTGCTACCTTTGAGAGATGGAGAAAGAGAGAAGGAGAAACTATAAAGTAAATGAAAATATCAAAAGCATAGCAATGTCTCACAACTTCATTAATCACTACATTTTTCACTAAAAGGCTCACAACCTTTGCATGAAGTTTTGTGTTGAAATTTCCCAACATAAACCCACTGAATTAGACAAAACTTCAAGATAGTCCTTGAATTCATTAAGAAAATTTGAAAATTTTCTAGTCATTACCCCCCTTAATGGAAATTTGGGAAGAAGAAAGGACCAACTTTTGTTATAACCTTATTGGACATGAGGGGCTTGTGTAAAAGATTCTACTAAAAGTACCTACAATAATGTTGGAAGTAGACCAATAGTAAGTCCTACTTGATCTTGTTGTCAAATGAAGTGACATTATATTTTGATATGTTTAATCCCAACATGGAAAATAGGGTTGGTAACAAAAGTGTTGTAGAACTTTGATCATCATAGAGAATACTATATCATAAATCACCAAGAATTCATCATAACCAATCATTTCATACATTAAAAGATGTAGCTTAGTATTCCCCATTCTTAAAGATAAACAAATTTTAGGCCGATTCTTAGTACTCCAAGAAACAAGGGCACTACATCTAAGAGAACAACAATAGCTCATAGTGAATTTACAATCATTAATATTGCCTACCAAATAATCAACATCACAAAAGATGGAGAGAGATAGATGTACATCTTCGCATAAGGTTCCATAACTCTATATTACTACATTCCACAATTCTTTTTCAATCTATCTGCTCTTTATGCAACTCGCTAATTGCATGATTGTGACATTTGGTCAAGGTTTAGTGTGAAATTAAATCTACTATTCTAACCATATCTTAACCATTTTAAATTAGGACTCAGGTCTATCATAATAGGTATCTTGTCCACATTGAAAGCTATAATTTCAAAGCAACAGTCTCAAGTGGACATTTCTATCAATGACAAAAATGTGGCATAAGCACATGATGATATTATATTCCTAGAACAAAATAGAAAATTTGATGGCATTAAGGATGAAAACTAGAAATTCAAGCCTGTCAACATTTTCAAAATGAAGAAACTTTATGATATTTTCATTGAAAAAGTGAAGAGACAAGAATACACAGCACAGTCTACAACAACAAACTTGATTGTAGATCATATTATATACATTTGAGACAAGCAATTTGATTAGGATGAAAATGTAGGCTTAGCACTAATTTTGATGAATTTGAATGTAAAAGATGCTCTAATTCCAATTATCAAAGACAAGAAATCATGACTTTATGCATGGAAATTTGAGAATGCCTTCTCAATTAAACATACAACTTCAATGGCCTCGGTCCTTATTAGCTCATATCAATAACTATGACATCATGCCTCACAAAAGCACTCAATTTATTGATGGCATTTCTGACACCTTTTGTTAGATAACCTTGGGAAGCATTTGAGAGTAGATAATATTGTACATGAACACTATAGACAATATCAACAATTATGAGCCCAATATTAATTCAAATGCAAGAAAATATGAAAGAAAAAATGCTTACTTCAAGAAATGCAGACATGGATGAGACAAGTAGAGATGAGGAGAGAGGGCACACCTAGAGATCACACCTGCAATTACTAATTGTACACTATATTAGGTGAAAAGAATGAATACATACATACCTCTTTAGTGTTAAGGTTTCCAACCTTGTTCCTTTTTAGCACTTTGTGTTAGTGCTAATGAATCCTCAACACCTTCCTTCAACATCAACATCATGAAGTAGGTCTTGCCTCAAGATGATGATTATGGGAATGGAAGAAATAATGAACAATACATTCCATCACACCCTTTTAATGGGAATGTCCTTTCTTTGAGTTTAACCAAGAGCTTGTTGGAGTTTCTTGAAAATCTCTTTCCCAACCAATTAGGTAATGATACCTACAAAATCTCTTTGGTATAACAATGTTGCAATGGGATTACATTAAGTAATTCTCTTGCCATGATGAAATTCTCTGTGACATCAATGTGCTTTGTCTTAGAGTGATATACTAGATTCTTGGCTAATTCTTGAGCCATTTAATTATCATAATATATTGTTGTTGCCAATAGTCATTATACATCATCCCATGAAAATTTGTTGGGATATCTCAAGGTGTATGCCTCAGGCACACCTTGGTTTCTATGTGTGAGTGCTAGAGGCACAGTTAGGTTCCCACAAGCACAGTTAGGTGGTGGAAGAGCCACATAGGATGATTGAGAGAATCTAGGAGCAGATTGAGGAGATGATTGTGGAGCTCTGAAGTCATCAGTGATGTCAGTGAGCATGTATGAGGTGCCTACTTAAGGACCTCACTCTTCTTCATTCCAAAAATGCAAGTAATGCAAGTATTTTGAGTTTGTGTCTACTCTTTCCTTTCCTTTCAGCTTACCAACATGGTATCAGAGCCCTTTGATCCCCCTTGAGGCCATTTCTGCCACATCATCTTCTTCTTCTTCATCTTCTTCTTCTCCATTTTCCTCTTTCTTCCCAAAATCTTTGAGAGCTTGGTTCTCCACCTACAAACGACCATTGCCCAAACCCTCTGAGCTGGAATCTCCTCTAGTATGGGCGAACTTCCACCTACAAGCTATTGAAGAAAAAGTGTCTGTGGTGGCTGCCATTCCCCAAACAGCGCATTTTTCGCCATTTCTTCTACTGCTCAATACTCCCTGCCTGCTCCGCCATTGCTTGAGCCCTCTTAGGAGTAGATGGGCGACCTCAAGACGAAGATTTTGAGCCATTTTTCAGCTCATTTGGTTCAGTAACGAAGGAGAAATCATCAAAATTCAGGTTCAGCCTGTAGCAACTCCCTCGGGCAAAAGTGCGCACCATTTCATCCAACCTCTATGCTGGACCCTCTCTGGTATATGAGCTTTCTTTTTCTTCAGAAAGCCCTCTTTTCCTTGCTTTGAAGAGTGAGTTACAAGCCCTCCAAGTTCAGCCTTTTAGTTTTGACAGTTTTGGACAAGTTTTTGAAGATGATGCTACATAAAATGCTACTCTAGCATTTCTGGTTTTTTGAAACTTTCAATAACTTCAGTACAAGTGTGGCTTCAGTTTTGTTTTGAATTACTAGACCTGGTTTTGATTGGAAAGTATTCATTTTAGCCACTTCTATGAAGCATGTAAGAAGAAGCATCATTGACTGAATATTGGTCACTAGTCTTTGCTACATCAAGTGCTCATATTTTGGAATTCTTTCAGTTATTTTTTGCCTTGTAAGAGAGATAGACACTGCCCAATATCTGGGTTAGACCCTCTCATGGCTATCCTATTGAATCTAGAGAAGTTCAATAGAAAGGGCTTCCACACATGGCAGATGAAGGTGAAATTTGCAAAATGGGGACTTGTCAAACCGACTCCTACCGCTTCTTCTACGGCCTCCAATGCTGGAGAATCCTCAACTCCGACACGACCGGCAAGGGATCCAGCTAGAGAAGAAAAAGCATATGGTATCATTGCTCTTGCTTTAGGAGATGATTATATTCACCATATCTCTGACTTGGAGTCTCCTTCAGAAGCTTGGCAGAAGCTTGACATGATTTTTGGTGCTAGCTCTCACATCTCTAAACGATCACTTAAAATCTCTTTCTTTGAATTGAAGATGGCTAGTGGTACTACTTTAGCAGCTCATGTCAACTATATGCGGAGTCTTATGACTCAATTAGCTTCTATCAATTCTCCTATCACTCCAGATGATGCTATGGCAGTGTTACTTAAGAGTATGCCTGAAGATTATGATCACATAGTTACCACTTTGAAAAATCTTCCTAATCCTAATCTTGAAGGTATTATCTCTGCTCTCCAAGAAGAAGAAAGGCATATGGAGCTCAGGAAAGGCAATGACACTGTTTATGCTGTAAAAGTCCAGAAGGGCAAGTATACCCCTTGCAATCACTGTGGAAAGACAAATCACCTTTCAAAGGACTGCTTCAAAATTAATCCATGCAAGCACTGTGGCAAGAACAACCATAATGAGAAGTTTTGCAGAGCCAAAGCAAAGACAGAAAATGCAAATCTACTTTCAGTAGATGAGCCTCCACAAGATGAGGCATCCTGTGAAGATTATGCATTTTAAATCATCTCTATGTATGCTCCAGATCTCTCTTTTTATGTCAAGGTACTCAGCCTGGATAGTCCTCCAAAATGAATGAAAATAAACTATTGTGTTTTGTGTGTTTTGTAAACAGCTCTGGTCACCTTATGATGTAGGCCATGTGTATGTTTTGTTCCATGGTACCTCCTGCAGACATTGTGTGCATGTACATGCAGGGGAGATAACCATTGGAAGGACTTTTTGTATCCCTTTTTGTTTACCTTACACCCAAGGGAACCCTTGCTAGCATGAGAACCTAGCCATAGATTAATCCTTGACCACCATGAGATGGCATGAGAAACTATGAGACTAGATGTATCCTTGACATAGCCTGAAGCATTCCCTTGAGGGGGGGTTTGTTGGGATATCTCAAGGTGTATGCCTCAGGCACACCTTGGTTTCTATGTGTGAGTGTTAGAGGCACAGTTAGGTGCCCACAAGCACAGTTAGGTGGTGGAAGAGCCACATAGGATAATTGAGAGAATCTAGGAGCAGATTGAGGAGATGATTGTGGAGCTCTGAAGTCATCAGTGATGTCAGTGAGCATGTATGAGGTGCCTACTTAAGGACCTCACTCTTCTTCATTCCAAAAATGCAAGTAATGCAAGTATTCTGAGTTTGTGTCCACTCTTTCCTTTCCTTTCAGCTTACCAACAATTTGTTCCTATTGTGGGTGGTCTATATTGTGCTTCTGTTTAAGACAAAGAAATGGTTGGTTGTTTTTTTAACAACCGTGGTGTGGATCTCCTAGTCTCATGATCTCTTGCATAGTCACTTTCACAATATCCATACAACCTTAAATGACTTCCTCTATATTCTATTCCAAACTATCTTACACCTCTGATGTACCTCAAGGCCCTCTTGGATTCATTCCAATGAGATTTTTATGGATTTGCCATGAAATGTGCTAGTGAACTTACTATATAAAAAATGTATAGCCTTATGATAGTCAGACATATAAGAGATCAATAAGCTTTCAATCATACTTGTCATTGACTAAAGGATTTTTGGGGTCTTTGGTAAGTTTCAAATTTTGCTCTATACGAATGGATGTAATCTTACAATCTTCCACATCTAAGTTTTTAGGATACTATCCACATATTTCTATTGGCTCATGAAGGTGCTATCTGAGTCTCTCCAAAACTCAATGTTAAGACAATAATGCATAAGTCCAAGATCTTCAATGTCTAACTCTACAAGCAAGTCTTGTTTCAACTTGTCAATGAAGTTATCATTGCTTCTTATCACAACTAGATCATCTACATATAAAAGTGGAATAGTAGCCTCTATCCCTTGCACTTTTTAGTAGAGAGTATGATCTGCATTGGATTCGATGTATCCCAGATTAGTAAAATACTTGTCAAATCTATTATAGTAGCTTTTGGGAGCTTGCTTTAAGATGTAGAGAATTTTCTTAGGATGGAAATCCGAATTCTCTTTTCCTTGTTCAACATACCCTGATAATTGCTTCATGTAGACTTCCTCATTGAAAAAAGCAATTTTGACATCTAAGTGGTACACATACCATTTATTGAGTATTGCTAGCAGTCTTAAAAATCTACTAATAATTGGCACATGAGTCTCATCATATACTTATCCATAATATTATGAAAAACCTTTTACAACTAGTTAGGCTTTATACAATTAATGCTACCACTTCCCAAATTATACTTGACTTTATTATACCACTTGCTTTGCAATTACCTGAACTTTCTTCATGGAAGTTCAATTATATCCAAAATGTTGCTTTTGTATAAAGTGCCCATCTCCTTATTTATAGGAGTTTTCCATTTGGCCCATCAACTACATCCTCAAAGTACACTAGCTAAGTGGATCTTTTGGCAATTCTTGCAATTCTTCATCAAGCTTCTTTGTATGAGTAGTAAGTGTGACTATCTCTTGCTTATGTGATGTCTTCCATTATGATTCTTGATCAAACACTGCATCTTTGGAGATGATGACCTTTTGGTTAAATAGTATCTTATAAATTCTATGACTTTCTTTCATCAATGTAGACAACCATGATGCATTGAAGATCATGTATGTGGGCATATGCTATGAATTTGAATATGCAAAGATGTCTAATGCATGGCTTATATCAAGTGAATGCCTCACCAAGTGTCATACCTTGAATCTTTTTGGTTGAACCCAATTAAGTAAGTAGTCCATAGTGTGGATTTCTTTTATCCAATATTTGCTCAAAAGATGATTTTACCCAATATTGGTTCAAAAGATGCTTCCCACTAAGCATTTCTCTAGCACTATCTACCAAAGTCCTATTCTTCCTTTTAGCTACTCCTTTTTGTTCTAAGAGAGAGACAAAGAGAGAGAGAGAGGAAGTAGAAAACTATCTTGTATAAAAATGGGAAACATTGGCATCCTTGCAACAACCAGGCCACTCAACAAAGAAGACACCCTTGATATACTAATGAATATTCTAAAAAGTACAAACTGAAACAAACACGCCACTAAACATATTAGAGGAACCTCTTAAAACTTACCCGTCTTCCTTGGAGCCTCACTTGAGAAACACCTCTGCATGCCTGCAATGTCAACTGGTAATCTTCGTCCATTCTGTCCATTGACAAGGATCCTTTGAGATGCCCTACTGCCAACTAAATACTTGCCAGGCAGAGGATGTTCAATACGCTGGCACCTTCCAAATGATATTGGAAAGCTTCTGTATAATTCTGAAGCGATAAGCCTTGAAAGTAAAGATCTCGGGCCTGGAACACGGGGCAAACTTAACTATAGGGTGTGTCTCAATACTCTTAAGTCTGCGCTTCTTGATACGTAACATGACTAGGTCACCTTCAACAAATACAACTTTCTTTCGACCCTTGTTTGCACATGTAGTATACACAACTTGAGCATGCTCGATATTCTTTTTGACAGTAGCCAAAATGCTAGAGAAATCTTCAGTAAATCGATCAACAGCCTCTACTTGGTGCTTAAGGCGGGTCAATGGAGTAGGAATGGTCTTTCCATAGACAATCTTCTGTAGTCTACTCATTTACTACTGTGAGATAAACTGACTCTACAAGATGAAGTCCAATAGTAGACTTTGCTAATGCATCCAACTCATTCCAATCATCCTTAGACATAGCTGCTCTTCAAGCTTAGTTGCAATCCCATTCAAGGGTTTAATTTGCTTCTTTTGAATAAGCACATCCCTTATCTGTTCTTTTCACAGAGAAAAGTTTGTTCCATCAAACTTTTTAATGGAAGAGGATGCAAAAATTTTGTGGTCTCGATGGTGACTCATGTCATGGGGATCTTGAAGGAATGCCCTTGGAGCCTCCACTCCAATCTACTTCCTTGTGAGAGCAATGCAAGCATGAGCCATCAACTTGTGTCACACAAGTGGCTTCCGGATTGTTGCATTGTGTTTCCACAAGAGAAAGAGGGAAGGGGGAGAGGGGAGAAGAGACGGGAGAAGGGAGGGAGAAGGAGGAGGGAAGGAGAGAGTGAAGGGGGATGGAGTGGCAAACACAAAGGCACTATGAAGGAGACAAGAGAACACCCAAAGACACTCTTAAAGAAAAGAGGGAGCGTGTATTCCAAACTTGTGCATACAACAATGAAGACCAAAGTCAACCATTTGGTCTTTTGTACATGTTAGCTTTTGAAGGGAGGGCCAACCCTTTTCCTTTTAGCACTCTCCCTTTCTTTACATTTTAAAAGGATTTTAGGCCCATAGGGTGTATCCTTTCCATCTCTCCCCTACTGTTCCACGCTTGTGTGTTGAAAATAGCACTTGTGTTAACCATATAAGAGTGCTTGGGACAATCCCAAAATTAGGAGGTTCTCTTGCCAATACTTTTGGGAAAAACCTGGCATTAGGAGGTGCTCGGGTCCCAAATAGTGCTTGTGTTAGCCTTGCAGCTCCAAGCCCTAAGCTTTTTGGGGTTCAAACCCCCTATCCGAGATTGCAAAACCTAGAGTGGCGAGGCCGATCTTGGGCTACTTGTAGCTTGAACCCCATGAGGCAAAGAACCACCATAACCACATTTTGTGGCAATTTGTAGCCTGAACCTATGACCGTTGGTATATTTGGGGCTCAAACTCCCTAAGCTTGTACTATCCTCCTTCCATGGCTGGAACCATTGAAGTAAATCACGAAGCCTAATCACCAATAATCATTGGTTACCATGCATTCTGTGACTGTACTCTATGGATGTGTTAACATGCCCCCCTTCCTGTTGCTGAGCCATCCTCAGATCAACCGCATTGGAGGTGTGTGGAGAGGACTGTTTGAAGGACCTCACTAGACTATAAAACCACACCTAGACCACCTAGAACACTCATTTTAGACTCACTTTGGCTTCATATTCCAACACCCCCCCATGAAGGCAAGGTGAGAGACTAGTGGAATGGAACCAAGAATAGAACATGACAATGATGGTCATCAAACTGTGCACCCTATGCAACTTAGAGGCTAAAGTCGTGAGCGTGTTCAAAGGTTGATCCAAGCATTCTCATGGCTTGAGACTCAACATGCTCAGAGGCTCATGTTATAGCATGGCTACATCACCAGCTCATAGGTCTAGGAATACACCAACATCTTGGAACTTGGCCAGGCTTGATAATGAGACCTATCAAAGCCAATACATATGGCTCCCACAGTACATCCCCCCTTGGCTTCATAATAGGACATGTTAGGAAGCCACACACCAAAATAGGAAAACCATGTAAGAAAATAATACAATGTCTATGCTCAACAGATAACAGGATCTCGTATGCAAGAGAGAAAACAAGATAGTATGGAGAATCAAAAATTTGATTACTGTAGAACTGATACAATAGATGGCGCTGCCTCCCAACCATGCACTCCTGTGAAAGAAGCTTTGATGGCAAGCTGGAAACAGTAGAAAGGCTGGATGCTAAGGAATCAGGGTTGTTGTAGCTAGTGATGAAATGGGCTTCACGGGCTTGCTCTTATATAGCCACCATGCGTAGTCGGTTAGGCTCAATTGAGTGACCAACCCAGTCTATCCAAAATGGTCGACTAGGGGTCGGACGGTCCCGAGATAGGCCACCGACCATTTGATAGAACTGGTGCGCAAAATAGACAACTTACCTACGGTTACTGTTTGGCCCAGAGCCATCCGGGATCATTTGAGGCTCTAAATGGGCCCCGCAACCTGAGAGTGGGCTGCCCTGGGAGATGCTCCGTCTACCCTCTATGCGGTCAGTCAAGGGATGCCTTCCCGCACTTGCATGTAGCCTAGTTGGTGGTGTGCCAACTCTATCTGAAGCCGTCTAGCCATCAGGCCACACATGGTCCCCATCTGGTGTCCAAACCAGGACCTACCAGATAACTGAGCTACTCAAATGCCTTCTCCTCATATGGGGGGTTTACAAGTAGAGTTAGCTGGTTCCCACGTAGTTACACGAGAGTGGAGCATTGATATCTAACAAACCCCCTCAATGTCCACCCGCAAGTGAACTTACTTTTTCGGCCCAATGCCAAGTCGATGAAGATGCCTCTCAAGCAAGTCTCTTCCAAGAGCCTTCATGAAGATGTCCGCATCATTCTCTGTAGTCGGACAGTACACCAAGTCGACCTCTCCATCCATGATGAGCTCGTGTACAAAGTGATATTGAATCTCAATGTGTTTTGTGCAAGCGTGGAACACCGGGTTCTTTGCAATCGCCATGCAACTCTGATTGTCACATGATAACTGCGTAGGCTTGTTCTGCATTGCACCCATGTCCCCCAAAATCCTCCTCAACCACACTGCCTTGCAAGAAGCAAAGCATGCAAATTTGTAGTACTCGGCCTCGGTAGAAGAAAGAGCAACTGTGGGTTGCTTCTTGCTGACCCATGACAACTCCAGATCCAAGTGAGAAATAGTACTCTGTCACTGATCTCCTGCTGTCCACGTCTCCTGCCCAATCAGAGTCACAGAATCTGGTCAAGATGTTGCCCTTGGTATAGGTGATGCCATAATCAAGTGTGCCTTTGATGTATTTCAGCTCCTGGCATGGTTCTCCCAGGGCTTATTGGAAAACCTGCTTAGTACACCAGTCGCAAAACTGATGTTCGGCCATGTGTTGCACAGGTAAATCAAGCTGCCTACAAGCCTTCTATACTTCGCTTCATCCACCAGTGGTGATGAATCCTCGTTTGAGAGCTTCGAAATGAAGATCTGTTTTGGCTCCCGCCAAACTTCAATCCCCAAACAAAAATGCATTGGTCCGAGGTCTGTCATTTCAAACTCTCTTCCTAGCAAATGCTTCGTCTACGAGATCTTCTCTTCATGGTTCCCTGTTATGACAAGGTCGTCCACATAAAGGACCACGATCATACACTTGCCTCCTTCTCTGAAGATATACAAATTTGCATCAAATGGACTCCTCCTGAACCCGTTTTGCAGAAAGTAGGCATCAATTCGCTGGTACCACTCTCGTGGGGCCTGTTTCAGCTCAAATCCTTTTGCCACGAGCTGAGCCTTGTACTTGTCCAACATGCCGTCAGACTTGTACTTGGTCTTGTACACCCACTTGGTTCCGATTACCTTGCATTTCGGTGGTCGATCCACAAGGTCCCAAGTGTTGTTCTTCATTATGGAGCCATACTCTGACTGCATAGCCTCCATCCACCTATCATCGCCCTGTGCCTCTTCAAGACACTTGGGTTCATCAGCATGGATCACTTCTATCATCAAAGCATAGTTAACCAAGTGTTCCTGCGCCCTTCTTTGCTCCTCTAATCTCTTGGACCGGCGGTGTTTGGATGGTTCCTCCTCTATGGCTGGAGGTTCTTTGCCGTCCAAATGCTGCTTTACCCACTTCGAGAATGGACGTTGCGATTGTGGTTCTGCAGGCTCTTCTTCATCTTCTTTGTCTTGAATCCTCCCAAGCACTGTTGGGGGAGTTCGGTCTATTGTTGGTGGTGGTACTGGATGGATATCCTAGTCCTGGTTGTCTTGGAAGGAAGCATCCTCCTCTAATTGATACGGCTGTTCTGAGAAGACCACATCCGACTTACAATTACCTTGGTAACAGGGTTATAGAGATGATAACCCTTTGCCTCTTCACTGTAGCCCAAGAAAATACACTTCCGGCTTTTCGGTTCCCATTTGGTCGTGGTAGCATCAAGGACATGCACAAAACAGTCACATCCAAAAACTCTGAAATATGCAGCTGAAGGTTTCTTACGAGAAAAGGCTTGCAGTGGAGTCATCCCGTTCACAGCCTTCGTGTAGCTATGATTCAAGATGTAAACTGCAGTGTTACATGCTTTAGCCCAGAAAGTCTTTGGCAAATCTTTCCCTTTCATCATACTTCGGCCCATTTCGCAGATGACGTGCATCTTGCGTTCTACTACTCCATTTTGCTGTGATGTATGTGGCAGGGGTTTCTGCCTCTTGATTCCGTGACTTTTGTAGTAACTTTCGAATTCAGTTGATGTGAACTCTCCACCTCTGTCTGATCTCAACTTCTTCACCTTCCTCCCCACTTCTTTCTCGACCATTACATGCCATTCCTTGAACCTACTAAAAGCCTCGTCTTTAGTCTTCAGGAAGTATATCCATATCCTTCTATTGTAGTCGTCGATCAGCGTCATGAAGTAGTAGGAACCACCCAAAGCTTCTGTCTCCATTTGCAGAGGTCCGTGTGAAGGAGCTCTCAGCGTCATGAAGTAGTAGGAACCACCCAAAGCTTCCATCTCCATCCGCAGAGGTCCGTGTGAACGAGCTCTAGAGGAGCCTTTGCCTTGCTGGCCTCTTTAGGAAAGGGCTGCCGATGTTGCTTGCCCATCATGCAAGCTTCACATACATCGGGCAGATCTAAAATTTCTGATAGGTCTGCAATCATTCGACTTTTATGCATCTCCTTCAAAGAACTAAGGTTTAGATGACCAAACCTCTCATGCCACAGCGTAGTGTTCTTCACATCCGCTCGAGCACTGAAAGCTGAGAGTTCGTAGATGTTATTGTGCTGTCTACCTTTACCAATGACCTTCCCTTGAAGATCCAGGATCTGTGCACCATTCTTATCAAATTGAACTTTGAGGTCCCGATCCGTGATTGCAGAAACGGACAACAAGTTCCTCTTGATATCTGGCACATAAAGAACATCAAACAACTGTTTTACAACTTCATCTGACTTGAGAGCAATCATACCTTTTCCTTTTGCTGGACATTTTGCATCATTGCCGACTACTACCAGGATGTCATTCCCTACCGGCTGTAGAGAGGTATACCAATCCTTCTGACTGGTCATACGCCACCTTCTGACTGGTCATGTGGCGTGATGCACCACTATCAATGATCCAAGGTTCATCTGTAGGTACATGAACTGCTTCCGTGTAAATCTCCTCAATTGCGACGAACAACTCTATTGGTACTGCCTGCGCGCTATTGCTGGACTCTTTCTTTACTCTGTTCTTCTCATCTTCAATCTTCTTTCGACACTCATTCTGCTTGTGCCCTGCCTTGTTGCAATAGAAGCACGTGATCTTCTTCTTTCTCTTTTTATCATCAGAAGAAGATGGGTTACCAGAGTCCTTACCCTTACCTTTCTTTGATCCTCCGGTCCAGAAAGCCGAATCTTCTCCAGTCCTCATCTTTTGACGCATCTCCTCCTCCAAAAGCATCGCACTGAAATCCTTAAAGTTGAGGGGCGGATTTCTGTTCTACATATTTAGCGCCATAACAAGACCATCGTACTTTGGTGGGAGAATCCGTATGCACCTTCGTGCTAGATTCTCATTGGTGATGGTGATGCCAATGACAGTCATCTGATTGCACAGATTCTTCACCCTGGTGATGAACTTCTCTGCCACTTCAGACTCCGACAACTTCTCGTTCGCGAGTTGAGTCTCTAGATTCTGAATCCACATCTGATTCATGGTCTCGTACTGATTTTTCAAGACCATCCATGCCTCCTCCGCTGTGGTGACATGTTGAATTAACGCCATGATAGAATCACTAACACTGCAGATAATAGAACACAGCGCATCTACATTTCTTCTTGTCCACGCAAGAATCTCATCCGCAGTTGGTACTATCTGTTGTCCTGCATTGGCTGGATCTGGTCTTGCAACCGGCCTCACGTCCACCCCAGTAGTAGTGTCTCAAAGCTCGTATGCACTTAGGATGGTCTTCATCTTGAACTTCTAGAGTGGATAGTTAGAGCCGTCCAACTTTCCGCTTTCGCCGAATGCTGGGATTCGCAGTCTTGCGGGCTGGGCCATCTCTCACAATCTGCTCGCAAACAGAAACACACTACCAAATCTTCTTGCTAGAGTCCAAGCTTTGATACCATGTAAGAAAATAATACAACATCTGTGCTCAACAGATAATAGGATCTTGTATGCGAGAGAGAAAACAAGATAGTATGGAGAATAAAAAATTTGATTACTGTAGGACTGATACAATAGATGGTGCTGCCTCCCAACCGTGCGCTCCTATGAAAGAAGCTTCGATGGCAAGCTGGAAACAGTAGAAGACGGAGGCTGGATGCTAAGGAATTAGGGTTGTTGTAGCTAGTGATGAAATGGGTTTCATGGGCTTGCTCTTATATAGCCACCAGGCATAGTCGGTTAGGCTCAATTGAGTGACCGACCCAGTTCGCCCAAAACGGTCGACTGGGGGTTGGTCCTGAAATAGGCCACCGACTATACGATAGAACTAGTGTGCGAAATAGAGCAACTAACCTACGGTATCCGTTTGGCCAAGAGCCATCTGGGATCATCTGAGGCTCCAAACGGGGCCCGCAACCTGAGAGTGGGCTGCCTCGTAAAATGCTCTGTCTACCCTTAGTGCGGTCAGTCAAGGGATGCCTTCCCGCACTTGCATGTAGCCTAGTTGGCGGTGTGCCAACTCTATTTGAAGCCATCCAGCCATCAAGCCACACATGGCCCCCATCTGGTGTCCAAACCAGGACCTACCAGATAATCAAGCTACTCAAATGCCTTCTCCTCATATGGGGGGCTTATAAGTAGAGTTAGCTGGTTCCCGCGTAGTTACACGAGAGTGGAGCATTGATATCCAACAAACCAAAATATTATTTTAGGAGGACTATCGAAGGCAGAGGACCTTGAGACTCAATGAAAACAAAACACTCAGTACATATCATTTTAGGGGGATGACCCAGGGCAGAGGACCTCAAAATACATCAAGCTGTAGGAATAATAAAAATATATCAGAAACAAAAGTCCCAATCATTAGATACATAGACCTTTGAATAGAGAGAGAGATCTCTGATGTCGGCAGTAAGAGAATGAGTCGGTGTCGAAGCATCATCTTCTTCTTTGTCTTCACTTATTGCATCCCCAACCAAGTTGACATGATCCTTGTGTTGTTTCTTGGCAAGCTTCTAGAAGTAGCGATCCTCGATGTAACCAAGCTTCCCACAGTGATTGCATTTGAAAGGCTTGAATTTGCCTTTGCCTTTGCCCTTGGAGTACAGTACAGTGGAGTTCAGAGTGTTTGCATACCATCTTTCATGATCAATGAGCATAGCAACCATATCATGATAACCCATTTGTGTCACACGCAATGCTGGTATGATCTCCTGATACTTAGAATTTTCCTCAATGCTCGAGAGGAGCACAACAACTTGATCATCTTCCCCTACAGGGGCCTTCAGACTCTAGCAAGCTGAGTGAGAAGGGATTCCATATGATTCAAGTGAGCAAGAATAGAGTCTTCATGCTTCATTTGTAGCTTGAAGAATAAGTGTCTAAGGAATACCTTTGAATTGATGATTTTTTTGCCGAACAATTCTTCAAACTTAGCCCATAAGTCGTGAGCAGTGGAGTCAAAATCAAAATGATGAAAAATGTCATCACCCAACCCCAAACCAATGAGAGAAAGAGCTTTGTCATTCAAATTCTCCCAGTGTGCAATTTTCTTTTCATCTGATTGTGGCTTTTTCTCCTTGCCACGCACAACATTCCACACTACATCTTTCATAAGTACAAGATGCATCTTTGTTTGCCATGTAGGGAAATTCTTGCCATTAAACTTCTCGAACAAAATGGTAGTTGATTTGGAAGACCCCATGGCTGGGAAAGAGTAGAAATGCAAGTGTAACTATGGAAAGATCACCTTGATAAGTTCTTCATGAGCTAGAGCAAGTCTGGAACTTCTTCATGGTAGACAGAAGCTCCAAGAGAATGACGGGCAGAATATGGGCACCAACTTGTGGGCAGTAGCTCCAAGAGAATGTCAGGCAAAAGGAGCAAATGGGGGCTGGAGCAGAGGTCAATGAAGATAATGGAAAGCTGCACGTTGAGCTGGCTGCATCATGCTTGGGCTGTCAAATCATTGAGCTCCAGAACAAAATCCGCACGTAGAAACAAATTTTGTCACTCCTTGCAAGGGCTATAACTTTTCACAAAAAACTTGGATTGCAATGATGTAAAAGAAAAATTTGTAGTATTCAAGGTCCTCTACAGCTTTGCTGTAGACACAAAGTTGTGATTCTGCTTTTGGATCTGGATAGAAGCGTCACATCATCCGCAGGTCACAGAAAAATGTAGCTGAAGGAAGGAGAAGAAAGGTGGCAGATCATGGCATACAGAAGAGAGCTCAAGGAAGGAGAGAAGAGGGAAGCCTTCCAAGGAGGAGGAGGTAGAGTAGCTTCATTGGCCTCCCTCACCTCAACCTCTTGGAAGGGAAAGCCCGAAAGAGAGAGCAAGGCTGAGAACATGGCTCTGATACCACATGAAAGATCATAGAGGTAGGGCGAGAAGAAAGCTAACAATAGGAATGGAAAGGAAAGATAACAAGCATAATGGAAATGAAATGGAAAGAAAATGAAAGCAATGGACAAGTACTCACATGATACCAATCTCCCAATATGACACATGGCAAGTCTAGGACTCACTAGACTATAACACCACACCTAGACCACCTAGAACACTCATTTTAGACTCACTTTGGCTTCATATTCAAACACTTGCTATGCTGGTACAGGTCCTGTGGGCTGAGTTTTTGGCCAACCCATAGCTGATAGGTGGATGTTGCTGTAGCATATGGTAGAGAATAGGCATGTACAGCATTGGGTTTTCGATGACCTCTCCGTGTGTTTTGAGGTCCTCCCTCATTTGATTACAGAACTAATCCACCCAGTTCATGACCTGGGGTTCAACCAGTCGCAATAGAATATTTGGCACAATCGACTGGTGATGGTTTGTGTACCTAGCTTGAGTCAACCACTGCAGGGCCCTTGCTCGCCTTTCCACTTTCGGCTTGATGATTTCTGTGAAGTGGATGCACCCTTTTCTTTTTTGCAGTCATAGTGGAAGATTTTACTGAGGGCCTTGGGTATCTTCTTCTTTGTTGCCGATGAGATTGGGAGGCCGAAGGTGGCTCAAAACCACATCCATGTTGAGGTGGTAGAAGTGGGGAGTGTCCGTTGTGTCTCGAAGAACACCCACATTTGTGTCGGAGTTGTAGGCCTGGAGGAACTCTCCCAAGAGCTTCATGTCCAACTATCAAGAAAGGTGATCTGCCATGGATCCCAGGCCTGTCACACTACGAGTGCATCTTACACTGCTAACTCCTTTAGTGCCTCATAGACTGTTGCGGTGTGGTAGTGGAGGGTATAATCATGCCCCTCGCATGCGTAGCGGGAGTGGATGGTGCATGCATCGAGCTGTTGGTGCCATCCCTCTCCAAGCGGCGAGTGCATTTGTGAGTGCATGATTTTGTGCTCCCCTTGTGTGGGGATCGAGGTGTGCTTTCTTGACGTCCTTGAGGGGGGTATGCTTGCTGTTGTCGGTACCTCCTAGGTGGCCTATTGCGTAGATACTTCCTCCTCACTTGTCAATCTTTTGATGGAAATTCAGTGGGCATATGGATCGTGGTCGAGGGCGTACTTTGTGATTCAGAGGGAACGGTGGCTTGTGGAATAGGGGGTTGAGGGTGGAGGCCAAGCTCCATCTCAAACTCAAAAAATTCATTCTTCGGATCCATTGGGAAGAATGAGGGGAACTAAGTGATGAGGGAATTGGTGGAAGAGGAGGAGTTTGAGGACATATACTGATTGCTAGATTGCCTATCTGGAAGAGGGTAGGAAGATTTCTGATAGAATTTTGACAGAGTTTGGGGGCAACTGCTATGGCGATGACCCGGCGGGATAGGGCTCCTTTATACAGATTTTGCTATCTCGAGGGTCGGTGGGATGGCGTAAGGAGATGGTCGATGGGATAGTCGAATGGCGACGGTCGGCCGGATAGTCAGATGGCAACGGTCGGCAAGATCTTCTGATGACGACAATCGGTGGGATAGTCGGATGGCAACAGTTGGCAAGATAATCTAATGCACCAATCGGTGGGATTTTTTGATGGTGCCAGTCGGTGGGATAGTCAGATGGCGACGGTCGGCACTAGTCAGCAGAATAGTCAGATGGCGACAGTCGGCAGGATAGTCAGATGGCAACGGTCGGTGGGATGATCAGATGGGGATGGTTGGCGGGATGATTGGATGGCAACGGTCTACGAGATCTTCTGATGGTGACAGTCGATAGAATAGTCGGATGGTGACGGTCAACATGATAGCCGAATGGCGACAGTAGGTGGGATAATGCTCTAGCAACGACCGATAGGATACTATTTGAGGATAGTAGGGAAATGGGAAGAAGAGGGAAAGTGGGAAGGTGGGAGAGAGAGGCGGAAGGGTGAGGTATACAGGTAGGTGAGGCATGGGGCAGACTGTGAAGTCAACATGCAAAAATACAAAAAATGCAAAAGGGACGTACGGGCCCTACTCAGCTAGTGCATAGAAGGCAATGGTACAAGGGAAGGGAAAACTAGGAGAAAAAGAGAGAAGGGAGAGGGGGGTAGATCTAATCCATTCTTTTTCTTTGAGATAATTAGGGACATCATGCAAACACAACACAAAGGGTCCAAGCTAGAAATTAGGAACACAACACAACACAAAGGGTCCAAGCTAGAAATTAGGGACACAACACAAGGGGCTTAATAACTTCACAAGGAAACATATCATTATTGACTCAGATAGACCCATGCTAATTTCCTCACTTTCCAATTGTAGAAGAAAGTGTGTGAGGACTCGACATTCATCCCTTTGCAACAATCTCACTTCGCAACATGTCAACTATAACTTCAAACAAAACTAAAAAAATAGTCACAACTACAAACTAGAATCACTCCAAGCCAAGCAACTATGATTGAAAACCTCATACAAAGCTCATAAACTCAACTACAGACTCGAATCAATTCAAGACAAACAACTCCACATTATAAGCTCACGTAACTCAGTTTGCAAACTATAATCTACTGCTCAAATGGAAGTTCCCAACTCTATAAAAATTGCACCTTGCAAAATTTACTCTACAATCTCCAGCTGCATATAAATCTTAATGTAGAAAATATATCATCAAACTCTGCCTATTCCTTTGTCCTACTGTCCATTGATAAAGTGGAGTTGGTACTTCATTTGCTTCAACTCATTCCATATGAATCTCTGTGCTCAATTAGCAAACCCACCTTCTCCAAGTCTTCAAATTCCAATAGTAAGTAGTCCCAGTCCACCATTGCCTCAACAAAGTAATCGGCAAGGTGTTCTTTTCCAAGGGATACCAGCCACTCATAGAACTTATTGTCTATTTGTCTTCCCATATCCGTTTTACTTTTGGAGGCTAGATTGCAATATAGCTGATAGAATTTGTAGCATGTGGAAGGCTTGCTCAATTACTTTTTTTGTTGAGGATTCACGGAGCATTATGTGTAAAGGACTCAACCATAGAGTCCACTAAGTCTATTAAACGAGCTAAACTTCTCTTTGCTTTCTTCCCACCAAGGCTTGATATCTCATCAACACGATCCTTAGAACAAGTGGAGCCTCTAGCTCCCTCAGTACCCCTCTGGAACCTAACCTGTGACCCAACCTTTTGGTGACATAAGGATCTCGTCATTTGCAAACACAATGGCATCTATTCCCTCCACCATTCTTGTCTCCATATCCACTTTGTGCAAGTTTCTCTTTGCTTCATTATTATACATGTATGCTCTAGGATCCACTTGACTGTGTAGCTATTTATCTCTCTTTTGGGATGACCCTTAGCTGCCATCTCCATTGCAATCTGAAGCCATAAGTCCTCATGATGTGCATTTTCTCGAACTTAGGTTGCATTCGAACTTAGAGTGTGATAAAACCTTTATGCTCATCATATGTATATCTCCTACCTTTCACACCCTCCACTCACCCACTTGAACCTTAATAGGGGATTCCTACACTTCCTTGGCTCTCTTTTTCTTGTTTCTTCTCTTTCTCTTCTGTAAGGTAACCTGCTCTATATGTAGTAATGACTCTATAGGATGTGCTAAGGACTCTGCAAGATGTACCTCTATGTGTATTCCTGGCTCACTTGAGAATAGGGATAGAGGCATATGTGAGGATAAAGGTGGAGGCTCAGATGTGGGGGACCGAATCTTTTAGGATAGGCACTGCTCATGCTATTAAAGTAACTAGGATATGAGAATTCTCTTTGAGGTTGTCTCATAAAAAATTGGAACTTGGGATCTTGCTATAAGGAAGCCCATTCCTTCTCATCCATCTACAAAGTCACATCAGTACTCAAGCATAAGCTACAATCTTAGCTCACTTTTTTCATCCTTGAAAATATCACCACACACAAAAGCTTAGAAAAGGTAACACACTATGAGGTCTGATAACTTGGTATAAAAAGAAATATGTTTGATGATCGTGACTAGGTTGCCTTTGTAGATTTAGACATTCATTCAACTTTACAATATCGAATGGTACCAACCTCTCAGCCAACTTTGTAGAACCCTCTGCAAAAAATTCTTCAATAGTGCTTGCTTCCCTTGGCTTGGTAGCTAATATTGTTGTCTCCCTAGATCTCCTTCAAAGAAAATTGATTTGAACTTATTTTATTTCTTCACTACAAAGTACTCATGAAGCACACTTGTAGGAGATGAATCAGTTGCTCTTATGATCTTACAGGTGCACATGCAAGCAAATTGCAAGACTCGGTCTCAGTGCCTTGTTTCAAAAAATGTCTCTTTAAATTTTGCCTTATTGAAATAATCATGGCAGATACAAGAGTCCACACAGTACACTCCTTTGGCAAAGCATTCACAATTATATCTATACAATACCATAAGAACACAATAACTTACTTATAAGTGATGCTACAAAATTTCGAAGGGATGTGAAATCATGCTTAATGCATCTATCATCTGGTGAGAAAACATCTATCTGGAAGGGATATGAAATCATGCTTAATGCATCTATCATCTGGTGAGAAAACATCATCAATGCAACCTATTGACACTTATAATAGTGGTCTTTTCAAGGACGACAAGGCCTTCAAACCTACAGCTTCAAGCATTTGAACTTTTTATAAGTGCAACTTTTGCAACCATCTCTAGATTTTTTTGCTACTACTAGTGACTTTCTTCCATGCATGCCTAGTAGCTAAATGCAATTAGTGATAAGCTAAGAATGACATCGTTGGAAATCATGACAAATATACACCTAGGCATGAAATATCCCTTTTGGTGTTCTGAGGAGGGGAAGAAGTGTACAAAAGCAATTGAGCGCCTTTTCTCCTTTGGGCTACGGGCGGGAGCTACAATGGCGGTTCGGCAATACCCGCCTGAAGAGATTAAAGGCCCAAGTGGCTTACAAAGTGCAGTAAACCCAACGTGCCCTCTCTGTGGAAAAGCTAAGGAGTTGGAGTTACACATCATGTGGGGGTGTACTGTCATGAGACAGGTCTGAGCAACAGTAGAGGCAGCATTAGAGCCTCCGAGTTGATGAGACAGTTCTTCCTGGCGCAGAGCCCTCTTACGGCCGGTTTCCCCGGTGGTGGCAGCAGATTCCACCACCGGTCTGTTTTGGCCATCGGTGGCCATTCACCCAACAGTCACACTGTCAAATTGTTGGGTGCGCGCACCTGCATGGCGTGGAAACAGGCCCTTGGGCGACACAGCGAGCCTCACGTCCACCTTGGCTGCCAACCGGTCGTATATCCGCTCGGTGATCCTTCTGGGTGTCTTGGAAGTCAGGAACGGTAGCGTATTTTGCCAACCCATACGCGTAGCGCTGAGGGAAACATCGATTCTGAGAGCCGTGAGGGCGTGACTTCTTGAGCAGCAATTGGCGCAGAGCCCTCTTGGGCGACACAACGAGCCTCACATCCACTTTGGCTGCCAACTGGTCGTATATCCGCTCGGTGGTCCTTCTGGGTGTCTCAAAAGTTAGGAACGGCAACGTATTTTTCCAACCCATAGGCGTAGCGCTAAGGGAAACAACCATTCTGAGAGCCGTGAGGGCCTTTCTACGTGACTTTGCCATAGCTTTGAGAGAGGTGGATCCAGTCGTTAGCAGCGCCGTGGTCGACATCGGAGGTTCGTTTGCAGGGGGGAAGAGCGGGGAAGGCTGCAAGCAGCGAAGGTCCAGGGCACGGTCCATATGGGACCAAATTTTGTTTCTTCTTTGCTAGGGCTGACCAGCCACATAATAGAATCGGCATTTTGTTTTTTGGGCTGCCCTCTTCCTAAATGTAGGCGATCCTTCTCCTTCTATAAAACCCGCTCTGCTTCTCGCCTTCGGTGTTCTGTCGGTTTTGGCAATCGTTTCTTTTCGACCCACAAAGTTCTTCTGATATGGCAAACCTACCTCCTGTCAGTCTTGGACATGAAGGAGAACTATCGGGGGATTCCATGGACACAAGTAGCAGTAGTTTTCAAATAGGTTCCCTTGTTCTATTGTTCTTCGGTGATTCTGATTACGATCTTCACATTTTCTAATTTCCTACTCCATTTCAAACGATTCACAGTGTCTTTCATTTCAGGACTTATGAGCATGGCAGAGAACAAGAACGCGTACGCTGACGATGCTCACTCTGTTCTTGTGAAGCTTAGTGCTGGGGATTGAATACACAGAGAGAGAAAGTAAATTGAATACGAATGATTTATTAATCGCCACAATCGGGCTTTGTATGGGTACAAAACTTGGGATCACGTCTTATGACGTTTCATGTAGCGTCTGTTCGTATAATTCTTTTGTAGTTGGAATTGTTGGTTTAATTAAGTTTAATTCTAAACTCAATATTTACACACACTCCCTCTCTTTTAAGAAACTAAAAAAATTGCTAGATCACGCCGATTGCTTTAAGGCACCGATCATGCTTTGGTCTTGGTACTGCTTTGGTGAGGAAGTCTGCCCACATATCTTGTGTAGGCGTATACTCCACAATGAGCTTTCCATCTTCAGAGAGTTCCTTGAGATAGTGATACTTGTAGTCTACATGTTTGGTCTTCTCATGATGTTTTAATGTTTTGATCAAGACGATACTAGATTGGTTGTCCATCGAGAGGATGAATGGTGGTATTGAGATCTTGCCCATAACTCCCAAGTCATGTAGTAGTTGGTTGAGCCAGACACCTTCTTTTGCTGTGGAAGCTGCTGCTACAAACTCGGCCTCTGTAGAGGAAAGGGCAACCGAGGTTTGCTTCTTGGACTGCCATGACACTGCTCCCCCGGCGAGAAGAAATACAAAACCGGAGGTGGAATGCCTTGTATCAAGGTCTCCCCCCCAATCGGAGTCAGAGCATGCTGTCAGTTGAATATGAGAAGTCGAGCCTTTTATGTATCGAATACCAAGTTGAGAGGAATGCTTGAGATATCAAAGCACCCGTTGGAGAGCTTGCCAATGAAGATTACCTGGATTCTGCATAAACCGTGAAAGCATTCCAGTAATAAAACAAAGATCAGGTTGAGTGCATGTTACCAGATATCGAAGAGACCCAAGAATTTGTCGATAAGGAATGTTGCTCATGTCAGAGATTTCCTGGGGAGTCGATGGTGCCATCTCAACAGTGCGTTTCTCTGAAGGGTGTCCCGGTATGGGACTAGGCCTACAATCGACCATATGAAACTTGCGAAGAATCTCCTGGATAAAGCGCTGCTGGTGAATGGTGATAGAGCCATCGAAGACACTATGTTGTACATGAATGCCAAGACAGAAGTGGAGCCGGCCTCTGTCAACCATAGCAAAAGTGGATGCTAACTCTGCCTTGGCACGCTCTAGGACGTTCTGGTTGTTACAGAGAGCAACAATGTCATCCACGTAAATGCCGATGATAAGCAAACAACCAAGTAGATGTCGAATGTAGATATTTGTTTCTGTGGGCAACCGACGATAGCCATGATCCAGCATAAAAGCATGAAAACGATAGTACCACTGTCTAGGCGAGTGCTTTAATCCATAAAGGGAGCGATGAAGCTTGCAGACGTGGTGAGGGTGTGTATCCGATCGATAATAAGGTGGCTGATCCATGTAAATGTCCTCTTCTAGGGTGCCATGGAGGAATGCAGTCTTCACATCGAGTTGATATATGTGTAGGCTCAAATGTGCGGCCAATGAGATGAGTAAGCGTAGAGACGGCATGCCGAGAACCGGTGAGTATGTTTCATTAAAATATGTGCCTTGAATCTGAGTAAAACCCCGAGCCACCAAACGAGCCTTGTAGCATGAGATCGTGCCGTCAGCATTATACTTACAGAGGATCCATTTGCAAGAAACAATACGTCGACCATGTGGTTTAGGTACCAACGTCTAGGCTCAATTATGTTCGAGGGACGTAAATTCGGAGTCCATAGCTGTCCGCCATTCGGATGCCTCAGGACTCGATAGTGCTTCCTTCACGCGAACTGTATCGAGGTGTGAGTCGTCCTCGAGGCTAGATGCAGGGAGCATAGATGTGTTGGGCGGGAGGGCGGCAGCATTTACACTGGCCATGATATCTACGAGAGGGTGAGTGAGACGTGAGAATGGCTCCGGTGTATCATCGGAGTCTGTTGAAGACGATGTAGATCCAATTGGGTGTGTGAGTGTGTCATCTGATGGGGCGATTAATCGCATGTGCATGAGCGGATGCAGATGTGTTGGCATCAATGTCCACGTCAGTTTGTTGAGGGGTGATGACAGTTGACGGTTCTTGCAGTGGCCACATCAGCCGGTTGATTAACTTTTGCATGTCTCTCTACGTGGCTGTCTGAATCGCATGCTAACGGGACTGTGCTATTGTCCCATGCAGGTGATGTGGCAATGGTAGAGGGGCCGCCATGTGTCCTGTGGCACTGAGTTGGCCATGCATGAAGATTACGCCAGAGATGCTCTGCTGTGTTCCGTCCAGCACCATGAACCTCACGCAGTTGCGGTTGAGCTATTTGCACGGAAGGTGTCCGTGTTCTCTGTAGGGGTGGAGTGGCAGCTGGGGATGGGATTCGCCGGACTATTGATTGAGTTATCAGGGGTGTTCGAAGTGCATTAGAGTCAGGAGGTGATGGAGCTGGTTGTATAGGAGGTTGTATAGGGGGGCTGGATGTGCCATGCCTTGTTGAATGACAACATGAATCACATCATGAATTTCTTCTTCGGTGACTCTGTCGTCTTCTTCTTCGATGTCATCAAGGTGAGCTGTTAGTTCAGCAGTAGAGTCTTGTGTTGCAGCCTGGCTTTTTGAGGTTGAAGCTTCAGTTAAGTTGTTAGTGTGAGGAAGTAAGGCGAGCTCATTGATAAATACACTTTTGCTGAAAGAGAAGTGACGAGTCTGTGGATTGTACAAGCGATAGGCTTTAATGCCAAACCGATCGCCATACCCAACAAGGATGTGTTTTGTAGCACGGTCAGCTAGCGTGTGCCGTTGTTCAGTAGGTACATAAGCGTAGGCTGGTGCTCCGAAGATGCGCATGTGATGCACAACCGATTTTCTCCTTGTCCAGAATGGAGTGATTTGTGGTAAGGTTGTTGTAAACAGTCGATTTTGACAGTAACATGCTGTAGAGACAGCCTCCTCCCAATAAGAATTTGGTAATAATGCCATCTTGATCATGGCTCGTGCAGACTCCATGAGGGTGAAGTCATTTGAGGTATACTCACCTCCATTGTCGGTTCGAATTGTCTTTATGCGTGTACTTAACTGATTTTCCACTAAAGATTTATAGGCCATAAAATGACTGAGGGCCTCTGATTTTTGAACCAGGAAGCTTACTATTGTGAACTTAGTGAAGTCGTCCACAAACATAAGGAAGTATCTGGAGCCTGTCAAGGATTTAGTGGGCATCGGGCCACATAAATCGGAATGGACCAGTTGGAGGGGAAAAGTTGAACGAGATTGTGATCTTGGGAATGGTTTTTGTTGAAACTTCTCGAAGATGCAGCCTTCACAAAGATCAATTGGTGCAAGTTGAAAATTGAATTCATCGGCCACCATGTGATGCCTTTGCAGATTTCGGAGAACATTGATGTGGGGATGACCGAGCCTATAGTGCCATCGAAGTGTCTCCATTTGAGAAGTAGTCTGGGTGACTGCAGTATGGGCTTGTGCTAGTCTAGTGGATATACCAAGAGGGTATAATCGTCCATGATGTTTGCAAGTTAAGCTAATTGTATAGCCTGTTGACAATATAAAATGGAAAATGCAGTGTTGGTGGTGAAACTCAATGACAGAGCCATTCTTCGTGGCTTCACTGACAGACAGTAGGTTTCGAGTAAGTGTTTCGAGTAAGTGCTGGTACAAAGTAAACTTTGTCAATGAGCGTGTTCTGCCCATTGGGTAAGTGAATTTGAATGCTACCAAAACCTTGAGCATATTGAGCACTATCATCACCGAGTCGGACTTCAAGTGGGTGTGTTAAGTCGGTGTAATTCATCAGCCAATTCTTGTTGAAGGTCATATGGTGGGTAGCACCGATATCAAAATACCATTCATCATCTGGAGGATTGTGCGTCTCAATTGTAACTGTAAACAGTTGGAGGGGTATTCTGTCATCGGTTTCAGAATAGGTTGCAGGATTGTGTTCATCAAGTTGAGCAATGTGTGCTTGTGCTCGGGGTTGGAAACGAGATTGTGGTCTTGTTTCTCTTTGCTTTGTGCGACATTCTCACTCAAGATGGCCAATTCTGTGGCAGTAATTGCATTGCATACTTCGTGAAAATCCAGAAGGAGTTCGTGTGCCTCGGTGAGCAGATGGCCGTGAGGGGTTGGTGAAGCTTGAGTGGCGAGTATCACGAAATTGGTTTGATGAACCATTTGTCCGTCCGGATGAGCGTCGGAAGTTTTTACTCATTCGAGTATTCATGGCCATAGGAGTGACAACCAGGGGAGATTTAGTGGAATGGTCATTCATGACTTGCTCCTGTTTGATCTTGCTTGCAAGCAAGGCAACAGTCTAATTTGCAACTGTTGATTGGGTGGTGATAAAGGATCTCCACGTCGAGGGCAAAGCAGCGAGCAATAGCATAACTTGCAATGTATCGGGGATGACCAGTCCGGCGATAATTGCGTTATCAAGCATTGTTTGCCACTCATCGACAAACATATCAGTGGATTGCTCCATTTTCATCTCGAAGTTGATCAATTTCTTGAGAATGGTAACTTGAGAAGGCATGTCCGTGTGTTCGTACTGAGCTTTTAGATGATCCCACATGGATTTTGATGTGGCTAATGTGCGTACAAGTTGGACCTGTTTGTGGTTTATGTGCAAGACAATCTCAGTGCGAGCGCTGAGATCTTTGAGATTCCAGGCATCCTGTGCAGCAACTTGGGCTGCAGCCTGAGCGACTGTGAGTTGCATTAACGAAAGTAAGGAAGCCGCTTCATGTGCACTCCATGCTTGGTAGAACCACTGAAACGGAAGAGAGGCTTGAGCAAACCAATCAAGGCATATCTAGCCAAAGTTGAGGACACACCTACATATATTCTTACAAATGATGTGGGTGCCTGACCTTCGAAAAGAAAATAGGCATTTGAGCCTTGGGTCACAAGAATTTGCAATGGCACATGCAAGACATTATTCCAGCACACGTCCTGCTAGAGAAACATTGCATATGTTCCCTATGCTATGGACAAATCCAAAATAGAAAGGTGTCGATTTTCTCAAGAAAGAATGTACAAATGGCCACCAAAACAAAACACACAAGCACTCTCAATAAGATAGAGGATCGACTAATTTCCATTAGGATACCATTCGCTCAAATAAGGCAGCTATCATATGAAGGCCAACTCGGGCTTCACGGCAGCATAGTAAATGCATTTGCAGATGTTGACAGAGCATAGCAAGTTCTTCCACGTTTCTTGAGTGAAAGTGCCACAGTTGCAGTAGCAATCAAGCGCAAACTACATTACGAGCACAACTACATTAGCGGATTGGTCTAGCCTACAAGAACCACGCATGTGCTACATGAGATACTAGAGACACCATTGTACAAGGACAACAACGTACAAATTAATGAGGCATGGCTACAACATATTGTGGAAATCCAAGCAGCCGAAGCAGTGGATAGTGCATCAACTCCACAAACAAGCGGGGAGAATTATGACGATGACCTGCAAACAAACACTTTGGTCCATGGGATTTACTCAAGCCAACAAGTTATTGACCACGAGGCCGCTCCGATAGTAGTTGGACCGTCCGAGGGATTCTCACCTTTGGGCATTTTCAAAGACACACAATGCGAAGAGTTAGCTTTTTCCAACACTATTTTATGGCCACAGTCGTTCATATAACATTCCACCCCGAACAATGTACCAAGAAATAGCAAAGTGGGAACTATGCAATGAGGGCAGAAGCTTTGTGTTATCAATAGAGAACCTCTTCTTCAAAACAATGAAAGTGCTAATCCACCAAATACTTTCTTCATCGTCTTGGGTCCGTATGAGAAAAGGGCAACTACAGGGGAAGGAACTGCAAGCATGGATTGCTATACAAGACACAAACATTGAGAAATTGTTACAATCAAACATTGGCTACCACAACTTCACCTATTTGAGGACGTCATCAGACTACAAACAATGGCCGAAGAGAAATGTTTTCTCAACGGTTAGGCAACTGGGTGCGCCTACAGTCTTCATAACACTATCAGCAGCAAAAAAAAAGGTGGGGCTCGCTACAAGCATCCCTGCAACAATAACGCAAGAGAGAGTAGCAACGCCCAAGCAAACGAAACACACAAGCTCATGAGGTCTAACACAATCACCATAGCTCAGTATTATGTGCACAAATTCAAAGCTCTAAAAACACTATTGCGCCAAGATGATAGCATACTAGGCTAGGTCTAGGACTTCTTTGTTGTCAGAGAATTCCAAAACAGGGGGAGCCAACATGAGCATGGGCTGCTATGGATCGAGAACGCTCCAAGCTATGGAACTTCCAGCGATGAAGAACTAGAGAATTTCACAGACAAGTATATTTCTGCAGATAGTGACTTGCTCGACATTTACCAGAAGGACTTGCAAACTCACAAGCATCGAAAAACATGCCAGAAGAGAAAAACAAAGTGCAGGTTCGGCTTTCCAAGGGCTCCAATGCGCAAAACAACATTGCTCGTCCCTTTGCCAGAACAACATAACAATCAAAAATCGTAACTGAACTACAAGAAGATAGAGCTAGCAATGCAAGACAACAAAAACAAAGCCTTGGACTTTGACCAGTTCCTCAAAGAAATTGCAATGTCAGAGCCTGACTACAAAAAAGCAATTCGCAATAGAATCTCGCAACCCACCATTTTCTTGAGAAGACACCCAAAGGACATAAACACGAACAACTTCAATCCTACTCTCTCAAAGCTTTGGGACACAAACACAGATGTACAATTTGTCTTGAACCCTCACGGGGCAACAACACAATTAAGAAAGCAATAACATAGAGCTTCAAGCACAGTGACCCTACAAACGAGCGCATCTAAAGAATAGTTGCAACACAATACTAAATACCCAGCACATCTGTGCCCAACAAGCAGTCTATCTTTGCCTTTCACCACCAGTCTCAACCACAACCAGGGAGTTTCTATACAACAACACCAGCAGCCTCGAACAAAGAACAATGCTACTAAAACGACGCACACAACTCGAACAACTACACCCAGACCGCACACACGTTTTCTTCGATGACATAATCACTACATACAAACAATGACAGGAAGGGCTTAATGACACTGCCTCGCTGCATTTGCAAGCCAATACACGATAACAAAAAGGCACAACCAAAAAAAGAAAGCACAAAAAAATAATACGATTCAATAACTACAATGTTTCAAAAGATCCTGAAAACCACTATAGGGAGAAATGCTTGTTGTACCTCCCTTTCGATGCACAGAAGCACTCAACAAATGAGGAGCACAAAACTTGGAAGGATGTCTACAAATACAACAAACAAATAATTGAATACAACTGTAGCAAGTTTCAAAAACAGATACCCCCAGTCACACAATCAGCCAACATCGACAGCACTGCAGAAACAAGCTCATCGACTGCACAACAGCAAGCTTCATCCGAAAAATTCGACCTCGCGAATGGATCACTCATCCAACAAACAATGAAGACCAACCTACAACTACAACAACAAAATTTGACAAATGAAGCATACTACACCATGATAAAGAAGCTTAACAATGAGCAATGACATATTCTAGATGACATATAGCTGAAAAAGAGGCTACAACCAGAAAAACCAATCCACCTATTTCTGTCAGAGAATACAAGGCTTAGCACAGGAAAAACATACACAGCAATACTAATTGCAGAGGCGCTCAAGCAATTTTACTCGCATAATAGCACAGTAAATGTCGAGCTACCAACAATACTACTAGTAGCATACACTAGGAAAGCAACAAGAGCAATCAACGAGAACACCCTCCATGGAGCCCTGCGCTTACCATTGCAATTATCCACGTACACACCTCTCGACAGAGAAGCTACAAATCTTGTCATCAGAATACAAGGACATAGAGCTACTTCTTATCGACGAAATCTCACTCGTGGGACTAAACACAATACTAGCAGCAGACATGTGCATGCGTGAAATCAAACACAACCACACGAAGCCTTTCGACGAGGTCGACATTCTGCTCTGTGGAGACCTATGCTAAGCAAGCCCAGTAAAAGACTTTTTGGCTTTCACAAATCACACAAACACAACATTATGTTAGATTCCTTCTGGCAAACATATATCCAATACTATGAACTAACAAAACCCATGCGGCAAGAAGCTACAGTACCTCCTGTAGTGGTTGCTCATCCCCCTCTGCTCTTTCTCCCTCCATTCCTAGCTACAACACCTCCTAGAGCAGCTGCTCATCCCGCTCTACTCTTTCTCCCTCCATTCCTAGCTACAGCACCTCTTGGAGCTTCTCTCAAGCTTCAGTTGCACCCTCTATACCTTCTCCGTCTCTCTCCCTCTATCGGAGCTGCTCTCTCCCTCCAAGCTGCACTTTCTAGTCCACTATTGCTATTGTGACCTCTGTACAAGCATGGTGAGGAGACCATACATGTACTCTGTGTCCCCAGGAGCAAAAATGCACTGGGTGAATGGGTGCCTTGCACCTACAGCTTGAATGATTGGATAGTCATGAGAGGATCTGCCAAGAGTCCACATAAGCTTCCCAAGAGCAAAAGAGGTGATCTTTTGCATGAATGGAAGGGCCACATCATGAAGTTCAAGCTTGGGAAGAAAGAATTGCTTGCAAAAGTGCAACACATCTACATGGGGAAGGACATGTGCCTTCCTCCATCAAGCAATCAATCGACAATACCATCGCATTGTAAGTCTGCATTTTGTGTAAGATTTTGAAGTGTAATGAGTCAGCTTGAAATTGTATTTTGAAATAGAACCAGTGTAATGAGTCAGTTTAAAATTGTATTTTGAAATAGCACTTATGCATAGCAGATGTATTTCCTTCAGACTTTGAGGAGTGGGAACCAGTCGAGTGCTTCTTAGGTAAGTTTACTGCCATTCATGAGGATTTAGGAAGGCAAATGCATGCTGGAGAGAACTCTCTGCTTTGAAACAGAGAAATATCCATTGGTATAATGCCAAGTACATTACTCCAAGGACGGCATCAGGCTATGGCCATCTTCAATGCATTGCAACACCACAACTTGAAGACATGGATTGCAGCATGGTGGACACAAGAACAATGCAATCATACAAGGAAAAGATTGCAAAGGATGTGGGCATGGCCATGAAGTTTACATCTGGCTCTAAATGGGTAAGGTTGTCTTGGTTTATGCCTCTGCACATTTTTGCTTCTTGTTTTCATAATATCCAGATGCACAGAACAAAAACCATGTGGTCATGCAAGTGCCTACATGAGAATGCCCTTAAGGAATTGCTTGGGGTGAATTGGGGAAGCAGGTCAGGTGAACAAAAGGGTGATCTATTTCAATGCCATGTATGTAAGGACAATGTGGTTGTCAAGTACCACATCTCCCGCCAAATGTTATATTTTGCTTTCCAATATAGGCGTTGGAAGAAAACAGGTGATAATTGGCTCCCCCTTGACTCTAATGATGATGATAATACAAGGGTAAGTTTATGTATTGGTTCTCATTTAGGAGATGTTAAGAATGTGACTGTCACGTCCTCGTCACGTCACAGTGGCATTGGTCATGGAGGATGGCATGTCTGAGTCCTTTCACTTTACCTTAAATGGTGAAAAGGTAGGAAAGCGTGCAGAGAAGCTCATGCATAGTGCCACTTTTATCCCTCCTGTAATATTGAAGATTGTTTAGAAAATGTGGGGTGGAACAATTGTGGATTTTGACATTTTCCAATTAATAGTGGTGCAATTAATTTTGATGTTTTGAATGGTTTTGTTTCATGTCAATGTCAAGTTTTTTCCAAAAATTTTATAATTCTTTTTATTTTTCATATTTAGAACATTTGGGTATATATAGGTTATAAAGTTACTTTAGTTTCGAAGTTTCACTATCATAGCCATTGTTCTCCTAGCTACCAAACTACCATGGATTCTGCTAGGTCTACCTTCCATGATTTCATCCCCCGTACTCCATTAATTGATAGAGAGGAGGAGTTATTTCCTGTCTTTGATAAGAGCATAGATGTCCTAGGCACCTACTTGGGAGCCCGAGATGATTTTGAAGACCTCATCAAGTACATGCAAGACTACATCGCGAGTTTTGCATATCAACTTGATGAGTCTACAAAAAGATGGGTCCCAATTGATTATTTGAAGTACTTGTTCAATCAAGAACCCAGGTTCATGAAGCATTTAGATCGCTTTCGAGCCCAGCTCACACCCCTAGGGTTTAGGGAGGTGGACACTGATGACCTCCTAGCATGTGGAGTCATCGGAAACATAGGAAATAGGTTCCTATCCTGGGAAATGACCTTTATTTTCCTTCTCTAGGAGGGACAAATGGAAGAGGAGGCCTCAATCTCAAGCCCTGACCCTACCCCTGCCCTTTCCGATCCTCTTATTTCTGTAGATGAGCCCAACATCTACAATGAAGAGCCCATAGATGAAGAAGCTGAGGAGCGGGAAGCTGCATTGGCCCTGCAAGTGCTCCAACAACCTCTTGAACCCCATTCTACTTCTCAAATTCCATCCACCTTGGGCACCACCTTTGTTGACCCTGCAAGAATGATATGGTTTCTTGCTCCCCTTCTTGTCGATGGAGAACAATACCTCTTTCTCCATGACATAGAGGCTATGTTTGGTCTCCGGGAGGATGAAGCTCTTGGTATCCTGTGTGGATATGAGGTGGACACGACTATGTAAGAACCTGGGCTTTTAGGAGCATATGATTCAATAGAAGAGGTTCTTGCTTTAACATTGGCCCAAATCAAAGATGCAGAGACATCAATCTACTCCGACCTACCTGATGTTCCAGAAGAAGCCTCCACATCTCACTCCAGACTGGATCCATCCTCATTGACAAAGAGGAAGGGATTGAGCATGATGACTCCATAGTGGTAAGAAACTATGAGCTTTGAATTTCTTCTCTCTTGGTATACTTTTGCTTTAATGGAATTCTAATGTAATGTTGGAATATTGCAGGAGGCATTTGAGGTCGACCTATTCTCATCTCGGCAACACCTTGTTCGCAGTAGCTTCGGCCGAGATCACTCACTGGCACATTACCTTGGCCAAGCAAAAGGGCGCTTTGTGGTTATCCACAAAAAGTTTTCTCCACATGGCACTGATGACCTCCTGAAGTGCAAGGCCTTGTCAAGAGTGATTGGTCATGTTGACATCAATCGCAATGCTGACAAGGTCATTTTGGTGAACTGCATGGCTACCCTCAATGCCTTTGGAACCAATTTTCAAGGTATGGCATTGACGGCAGCAGCCATGTCCCTGGCCAACAACAACAATAGCAATGACTCTCTATCGACTAGGTTTAGAGCTAGGAGTGTATTTGGGAATTCAAAGCCCAATGTTCTTAGTGTTTTAGAGATGAGAGAAAGGCTCTGAAGCCTTATTGTATAGAAATTTTATTTTATATGAATACAGCTATACTTTTTATATAGTGCCCCATTTTGTGTTCTTTTACAAAATTTATTTTATACTGTCATTATATTTTGTAACTTTAATTGTTGTTGGCATTAATATTTTCATTCACTATTCTGTTCAAAAGCATGCGATCAAATAAATATTTGCACTATAATGGTCATTTCTCAGCAATCTAGTAAGAATCTCACCGTGCGGCAGAAGGCAAATGTGTTCGGCATCGTGCGCGGAGCCCAAAAATGGAAAAACCTTGGTCAAATAGGCCCCATACGTGCCATAGTGGGTTTTTCCATTTTTGGGCTCCCTGCGCGATGCCGAACACATTTGCCTTCTGCCGCACGGTGAAAAAACATCATTTGACCACTCAAATTCACACTGAACTTGCAACATCACGTAACATGTATAATAACATGGGAACAGTAATAGAACATAAAAATATCTTTTATTCGTTGGCCTCAAAGGGTAGAGATTTACAAAATGATTCAGGTTACACCAAATGAACCTAAACAACATCTAGGGCCTAAGGGAGGGATCGGAGCAGATGCGCTTGGCGAGTGCAAGGTCCTTGTCCATCACTGTTACTCTTTTGGCATAGTTAGCACATAAGTTCACGTCTTCAAAAAGACCTACAGTCATCTGCTCCGTTGCCTCCTAAATTGCTCCCATAGCGCCCCGGGGGATTCACTCTTCATTAAAGGGGGACGTCACCTGCGTGCATGAACTTGAAGAAAAACCCCCTATTTAAGATCCATGTAGGATTATAAAACACCCCTATTTAAGCTTATAAGGTACAAGAAAAAGTCTAGTGTGCTCCCCCCCTTTCCTTAAACCTATGTCAAGACGGCTATCCTATTTTGTCAAACAACAAGACTATAAGACGGCTATCATATTTTGTCAAACATCCATCTGTCATCTGCACACCCTCCGCACACTTGTTACCATACATGGTTAGCATGGTAATTCTTGATTCAAGCCTAATAATGATGATAACAGCATTTGTTAAAGTTACATCTATCAAAATAGATGTTCTTGATTCATGCCTAATAGTGATGATAAGAGCACTCATTTGTTGGCATTACATCCATTACATGCTAATCACCTACATTGACATGCTAACCAAGGCAACATTATACCATTTTGCATACGTATTGACTGTACATCTACAAAGAGTATACATATCCACCAATGTATTTCCATACGTAAAGCTCTTGAAATACTATCAAGATGTCTTTTCAAGTAAGCCTAGCCTCCTTCCTTGCCCAATACATATTCTCCAAGTATGTTGGAGGAGCAGATACGAGGTATGATGATCCTTTTAATGGACAAGGCTATAAGTGGCATAGCCTGGGCATCCCTTAATCCCATCTCCTTTAATCCTCAATGGGAGCAACAGGTGTAGCTAGCCTTATCGAAGCTAGCTGCATATCATATGCATTACCTCCTTACAAAGGTGTAGCAGAAGCAATAACTAGATCTACAAGACAAGCCTCATCACCTCTAACATAGCCCCATATACTCTTACCAACTAACACATTATTCACCATAAAACTCCACATGGAATACTTGGTTCCATCCAATTTATCCTCCCAGGCCAAAACTTCAAACATCTCCCGAATTTAGATTCAGATTTTGATTCTGAACCATCTTAGATGTATGCATAAACTGCCCACTGATTCACATGCTGTGAATGGTATTGCACCAACAAAATCACATTAACCCACTATCCAATGCTTGGCTAAACAATGCACAAACCTCACTGAACTTCCAATGCAGACCTGTACTTGCAAAACATGAACTAATTTGAATGTTGTATTGCCAAATACAGAGGTAAACAGCTCCAAATCCTTTCCCATAATTGGCAACAGTCTCAAAACCTGCTCAGAATAGTGTAGACAGCAACTACATTCACTGTTATTGGGGCGAACAAGCTAGAAAGCTGTAGTAGACCCAATATATAGCGTATAAGAATGATTACACACTAACATAAACAAGTTTCTTCTCCCTTAAAAAACAAACACTAGAATGAGAAAGCTGAAAAGCATCTTGGATGTTTAATAGGCCAAAACTTCAAACACATCTCCCGAATTTAGATTCAGATTTTGATTCTGAACCATCTTAGATGTATGCATAAACTGCCCACGGATTCACATGCTGTGAATGGTATTGCACCAACAAAATCACATTAACCCACTAGCCAATGCTTGGCTAAACAATGCACAAACCTCACTGAACTTCCAATGCAGACCTGTACTTGCAAAACATGAACTAATTTGAATGTTGTATTGCCAAATACAGAGGTAAACAGCTCCAAATCCTTTCCCATAATTGGCAACAGTCTCAAAACCTGCTCAGAATAGTGTAGACAGCAACTACATTCACTGTTATTGGGGTAAACAAGATAGAAACTGTAGTAGACCCAATATATAGTGTATAGGAATGATTACACACTAACATAAACAAGTTTCTTCTTCCTTAAAAAACAAACACTAGAATGAGAAAGCTGAAAAGCATCTTGGATGTTTAAAAGGCCAAAACTTCAAACACGTCTCCCGAATTTAGATTCAGATTTTGATTCTGAACCATCTTAGATGTATGCATAAACTGCCCACTGATTCACATGCTGTGAATGGTATTGCACCAACAAAATCACATTAACCCACTAGCCAATGCTTGGCTAAACAATGCACAAACCTCACTGAACTTCCAATGCAGACCTGTACTTGCAAAACATGAACTAATTTGAATGTTGTATTGCCAAATACAGAGGTAAACAGCTCCAAATCCTTTCCCATAATTGGCAACAGTCTCAAAACCTGCTCAGAATAGTGTAAATAGCAACTACATTCACTGTTATTGGGGCGGACAAGCTAGAAAGCTGTAGTAGACCCAATATATAGCATATAAGAATGATTACACACTAACATAAACAAGTTTCTTCTCCCTTAAAAAACAAACACTAGAATGAGAAAGCTGAAAAGCATCTTGGATGTTTAATAGCAGCAAATATGAAGTTACACAAGAGTAACACCTGAACAGTCCATGAATCTAAACCAAAATTTGATAGAGTAGAAAACATAAAATGCATCTTGAATGTTTACTAGAAAAACTAAAAATTAAACAAGAGTAACACCCGAACAATCCATGTCTACAATCCATGTCTATAATCCATAAGTTTAGCATTGACACATCTATGGGCATCTTCTCATAAATGCTGCATCATGCCACATAGCTTGCCAACAAATTTATCCTGCAAAACAAACATAAGCTCCCTGTCAAGTTACATGCTGCAAACCTAGGATCCCTATGTGATAAGAAGGATTGAAAGCACATTAACAAAAACATATGTTACCTTCATCTACATCAGAGATTGGAGCAGTAGGGCTGCAAATGGACTAGGAAGGAGGGAAGGGAAGGGATGACTTCAAAATGGATAAACTTTACAAAAATTTAAAAAATAGAAAATGTACCTTTTCTGCCCTGAACATATTCATTGAAAAGTTTGTAGTCATTCTCATCAAGATGGTATTTCTTTGTTTGTCGATCATAGTTGAGATTGGCCAAGGCTATTATAGATTCCAAATCCACAGATTGGTTGTCAACAAGGTCATATGTGTAGGTCCTAGTTCCCTTTGCTTGTTGATACCATGACAAATGAATTTGAACATTCAAAGGCCTATCCAATAGATCAAAGGGGCCTCTTGTCTCTTTTAGACAATTTCCAACCTTTCTCCTCATGCTTACCACCCTTCCAAGGTACCACATGCCGTTTACAACACCCTTACTAGTATTCCCAGCTTTTCCTTTTCCTCTTGTCTTTTTGTTTGCATTTATTGATGTGCTTTCAAACAATACTGCACAATCAGATCCTATACCAAGACATGTTCCTGTATGAATCATTGCCTTCTTCTCCAAAGAAAAATACACTCCACTTTTCACCCTTGTTAATCTATCTTTAGATAGTGTGGGATTTCCATTCAATTGGCTGACAAGTGTGCTTTTAGAAATGGCTTTCCCATCCACTTCAACAAATGGCGATATTTCACTAGCCACCTTCTCCTCCTCATCAATTAGACAATCAATCACATGACAAAGCTCACTTTCACTAGTAATTTCCTCATCCAGATCACCTCGAACACCACTATCAAAGTGATTATCTTCATCTATAAGTAGAACATCATCCAATGATTCATCTTCATCCACATATTCAAGATTAGGGTTGAAGAGTTCTAAGAGATCTCCCTCCTCCCATGATTCATTCCAAAAAGTTTCATCGCGCATACCAAGTGTCTCACTTATGGCCTTTGCTTCTAATAATCCCTCTTTCAATGCAGATACCATATGGTTGTCACTACTCACACAAGCATAGTCTCCCAGGTTGGCCAAAGGAGTGTCATTCTCCTTTTCCAAAGTAGCCCATATATTTTCTTGTTTAGAATGAGCTGCTGGAAATTTAAGAATTGAACCTACTTGAAACTCTGCTATTCTATTAAGTGCTCCTGTACTACTCAGCAAATCAAAGCCATCATAGCATCTTTCATTCCGAACCACTCCACCCACCTTGCTGAAAAAATTCTCACATGCATCCGATCCCGTGCAAGAAAGGGGTACGTGCAAGTGAGGATGCTTTTCCCTAAAGGTCTTTATCAAGAGAACCACAAAGTGACATGACAATTGAATGTCAATGAATGTTTCTCTACTGATAAAGTTTTGCTTTAGGGAGTATGCATCATGTTTAGTGATCCACATGCGCCAAATCCTACATATAGAAAGAACCATGAGTATTAGCCACATAAACCTTGGAAATATGTTCAAAAATCCTTTATTCATATATCACTAATAGCAATGGTAGCAACTTCTACATACCTGAAAAAGAAAGACACCTTTCCTGCAGCTTTCACACGACCATACAAGTCTAAGGTAGGTGATAAGAAAATATCAATGTAAGATGCTACTATTGATAAGTACATACGTGTGCCCAATGTCCGCTCTTGGTGAGCACCATAGCCTTCTTGTAATAACTTCAAACACTTTTGTACTTTCTTTGCAGCAATCCTTTGTGCAGCTCTCCAATTTTGTCTATCCTTCCTCTCAATATCCCCTTCTTGCAAGCCATGTTCATCAACCTTGAATAATTGATATACAATTGCTACATGATTCAAAGTCACAAGCTCTCTACCAAGTACCAACCTCCTAGATGCACTATCCAAAGGATTGATAAGTTTCTTTCCATTATGGATATAGTCTTGATCATGCAAACCACTGATACTCCCATCAAATGTGATGTGTGCTGTAAAGGGCCAACCCTTCCAAGGAATGCACAACCTGGGACCTTGACAAGAAGAGTAATCTTGCAACATCAACTTTTTGCGCCTACTATCCCCATCTGAAGCATGTCCTATCAATGGACCTACCACGTCCCTTAGAAAAATGTTCCAAGAAAGCTGAATGCTCTCCCACTGTTCTCTGACAAACATGGAATCAAACCTATTACATGTCAATTGCACCAATAGAACTAGCTTTGGCAAGCATTCAAGAAGAGGATTCACTATCAATACCCTTGCATAATGAGCAATCACATTATGTTGAAAAGCATCCACAACTCTAAGATATCCATCTTGACCATCACCAACTTGCACGACAAAGTATGGAATGCAAGTGTGTTCCAACTTTTTACCACAAAAGCCAACCAAATTATCATCACGTGCCACCCATCTCACCATTCTTTTCACAACTGTTTCAGCTAGAAGAACTGGCACACTACCCAAGGGTATACCTTTCTTCATCATGTGACAAGAGTAAACTTCTCTTGCATGTTGAAATATATCCTCTTGTAAACCAATTCGAAAGAAAAGTGCTTTTCTTGTGGACCTCATTGTGGTGGACATGTGTGGACCTCCAAGGTTAAGTGATAAGAAATTATGCAACCTTGTCCCTCCCCATATCTTGACAGTCTCAAATAATTCCTTTGTTGTATTGGAATATCTCTTCCCTTGACCTACTCTTGAAATGTTTTGTGAAATGTCAACAAAGAAGTTCCACAATGCCTTCTTTCCCTCAAACAGACCTAGCTCATGAGCATTGATTATATCTTGACAAAATTTTCTAACATCTTTCCTCACCATGGCTTCCATAGTGCTCTCCCGAAGACTTCTAACCTTCACGCTCAATGCAACAACTTCAGTTCTTGTGAATTCTATCTCCTTCTTCAATACCCGAACCATTGTGGACTTTGTTTTTGCTACTCTCAATAACTCTAAATGAGTTAAATAATCTAACCGTCTACCACCTCCTATGTCTCTTGATCCACGAGTGTCTGAAGATCGAATTTGTCGATACACTTGCATGTGAAAGTCTCGTTCTTTAGGAATAGTAGCACATGCACCACATTGCAAATTATCAAAGTATGTTCCCTCCAAACATATCCGCTTGCAATCCTTATGATGGAAAGTGCCATTAATTTCAATGAACTCTGTTGTCCCCATCATAATTGTTGCCTTAGTTGCTGGCTCATTGTGCCATTTGCCACCTCCCTTACTATCATCCAAAAAGGGCTTCAAGTCAACCACATTCCCATCATAGTTATATGACCCTTGCCAAAAACCCCAACACAAGGTTGCAAGCAAGCTACTCTCTGTGAGCAAAGGAGGAATCTGTTAAGTTCCCAATAGACTTGATGGAGAGAGAGCCAAAAGCCATATGACTAGCTACACCTAACATCTCTATAAAAAAACAGAAATAGTGATTGAAAATAGAAGCTTGAAAATTTGCCTAATGGAGAGAGAGCCAAAAGCCATATGACTAGCTACACCTAACATCTCTATAAAAAATCAAAAATAATGATTGAAAATAGAAGCATATGAGAAATACCTGATGGCTTTCGTGATGCATTGGTAGTTTGCAAGGTGTCATTATCTATAAGAAAACATTACAATAGAGCATAAGAAAAAATGTTCACTTGGAAAATACAAAGCTGATGGAAAACACAGCTAAAACATGTGAGTTTTACCTTTAGCAGAACATTTCTTGAAAAAACCACTTAGATCTCTTTGCTTCTTATCTATAATTGTCACCTTGGATGGGCAACCACCAGCCCTCTTCACTTGATTACTAGAATCAATGCCACTAGCCTTTGTGATATGTAGCTTGGATTTCATATGCTCAATCATGCATTGTCGTAGAGATCCTGTCTTTGGAAATAGTGGTATCCACTTGTTATCTAGCATGCAGCTTATATAGACTTTTGATAGAGTGCTATAATCTCCAATAGTCTCTGTTACTAGTTGAAACACCACATTACTCTCACTTGCAAAGGTTGAAACCTCCAACATTGCTTCATTTACTTTTTCTTTTCCTAATTCCATAATATCATCCAATGAACCACGGCTGTCTTTTCTATGGCTCTCTTGCCCACATAACCCAATAATCCTCATATGGGATGCTGAGTTGATGTGTGAGTGTGTGTAATTATACAAAGTGTCAGGACCCCCTTGACCATAAGAGCAATCACACTCCTCACACCAAATCTGAAACAATGCTTTACCATCCTTGTCCTTTGACATGAGCTCAAATCTATCATGTCGGCCTTTTGCTCTTAACTTTTCTTTGGCTATCTTAATCTCCCTCTGCCATTTTTTGACCTCAGATGGTGTTGCAAGGTGACTCTTCAATCGATTCTTAGAAACACTACCACACGTAGTCGAATCATCCACCATATTGTACCTCTCACACCCTTGAGCAAGATCATGCATACATAAATCTGGAGACACTGTACACTTTGGCTGCTGCATTTTATTGCTATCTCCAACTGAGTCCACTTTTTGGCGTTTGCCTTGTGTATCATATTCCATTTTCAATTGGATGGTTACTTCTGCAACATCAACTATCCATCTCTCCTCTTGCTTGGCCCCTATTGGAATTTTCCTAGATCCTCCCAAAATATAAACTCATCTATGATGAGATTATCAAGGATGATCTCTTCTCTCAAGTCCTTGTAGGTACCACCGGTTTTAAGATGAACATATCCCAACACATGATTTTCAGCCACACCCTCATCTAACACAATCACAATATCATGCCTCTCCATGCTCCTATAAAAGGGCTAGATAACAAAAAAGGTGCCCAACAAGATAATCTCAAATGGACAGAAAAACCTGTTGTAAAGTAAAGAAAATGAGGAGAAAATTACAACAAAACCATCAATAACATGTTCAAAATGAAGGATGAAATGGACATAAAACCTGGAGCAAAGTATGGAAGAATCAGAGCTGCTTCAAGCCAACAATCTCCTTTTGAAGCTTACAACTACTCTAGCAACTAGTAACAAATTACAGCACCTGTAAACAAATTCCAACCAAAAACATGTGAGTTGAAGTAGAAACATAGGCCTTCTCAATGCATTATCTGCAGTAGCAGCAAAACGTATTGTAAAGTAAAGGAAATGAGGAACAAATTACAGCAAAATCATCATTAACATGTTCAAAATGAAGCATGAAATGGACATAAAACTGTTGACATGTATGGTGATATACAGCTACAAATGTGATTATGGAAGCGTGCAGACAAGGAGTACGATTCTCAAGCCCACCTTGTCAACCACACATAAGGCCAAGTAGGCTGAGAGCACACTAATAGCACCAAGTCCTAGCTGAAAGCTGGCTGGTTTGAACTAAAAAGATTGCAAAAGAGTATGGAGTCATTGCCAGTTAATTGTGTAGAGAATGGGAATGCCCAAGGTGGTATATACAACTAGCTGTGGCCATTTGAAGGTCTTCTAACATGCTTTTGAAAGGATTTTCTGACTCTCTAGCAAGTCCCCTACTCTATCAGACTCATGGGCAACAATCAATGGTAGGATTCGATGATCAGAGACTCCCAAAGATTAGGGTGTTACACTAGATAATAATTGAAAACGGGAGTTGGCGGGCAAAAAGACTTGGTCAAATCAGTGGTTTGCCGCCCACATGGCCAAAAGGGCCAGCTCATCGAGGACCCATGTTTAGCGAGATTCTAAAGGTATTGACTTGATCAATAACGACACCCACCACCTTAATATGCTCAGCTTTGTATCAGTCAAGCTTTCTATGCACGGAGAAATGGCACTGCCAGATTTAGCTCTATGCACGGATGGTCGAACAGAACGCACTCACACACACACACACACACACACACACACATGGATTGTGGGAATGAAAGGGGAAAGGAAGGAATCAAAGATAATGAGCAAATAATCACGACGATCAAGTGCCCGAACAAAGCAAAATCACTTACCTTATGGGGGATAGTCGCTTCGGTGGAGGTGGCGGGGGTGTTGTTGCCTTCTCTACAGGTGCAGCGGGAGCACTGCGACCATTAAGGGCAACATTAATGCAAGAAGGTAAAATGCCATATCCCAAAAAAGAAGAAAGTAGTAGCCACGAAGACAAGCAGGTGTTTCTCTCACAACGGTCATTCCTGCTGGAACGAGCAGCCCACAATAGATAATTGTTTTAGTGAATGTTCATCTTTGTCTTTCTTGCTCAGTCGTTGACTGTGGAAGGCATCAATCCATTTGATTCTTAAATATGTTTTCTTTGTTCCTTACAGGTGTGATTGAATGATGTAATAGACTGGAGACAACATGTCCCTGTTGCTATCTCAAAGTTGAACTTTATGAAAAGGGTATGATGGTTGTGACGGCTGCACCATTTGAAAACACACTCTGCTCTATGCCCCCCAGCACTGCCACCATTGCCAATAATGAGAATACAGATCCTGAAGGAGGTTTCATATTTGAGGGGAGTGATTATTATGATGGACCCAGCACGTTCAACGTTACAGATCACTCTGGCATAAGCTTTGGATGTGACCCTGAGGAGTTTCAAAACAGGGATTCGACTTTGGATAAAACCTGTCTGGCTTCTTCTAGTGAAGCTGATTATTTTATAGGAGAAGGCCAAGTCTCCAAAACTTCGGATGAGGAGAGCCAGCATGATCCTGACGGAGTACAAGTGCAGGATGGTGTGCCAAGTCAAGGCCCAGGATCTTTCAATCCTGAATCAAATTCTAGCTTTAGAGGGTTTCATGACAGCTCACAACTGAGTGATGCATCGGGTCACCATGAGATCAATCAAGACTTTGGCCTAGAGAGTGTCTCAATTGTTGATGGCACTGGAAAAAGTGTTGCTCCATCTTCCAAGAGATCTGGGACCTACAAGGAGTTGGAAGATGCAGAATGCTTGGTTGTAGCACAGACTTCTGACGAAGAAGACTTAAATACAGAGGTCTCAGGTAACGAATTACTTACTGGGCAACCTGAATTGGTGTCAGAGTGCATCTCGGAATTTACCATTGAAAAGGCTGATACTTTGTCTGCTTTGCAAAGTAATGCAGTGCCATCCTTTACTGCATCAAAGGCTACACTGGTCTAGCAACTGAGATTCAGTTTCTAGCCCATACGTATGTTAGAAGACGTAAGAATCTAAAGCATCGGTCTTCAGACAGTGTGGAGGGTATCACAAACCTGAAAGCACCTGCTTTGCCAAAGCATGCACAAAACAAAGAGCATTCATTGCCTGAAATTAAAGTAGATGTGTTTGGACCCTATGTGGGCAAAAATGAGGACAGGCCTATTGTCAAAAGAGCTGGGCAGGTGGAGAGATTCCTTTCAGTCAGAAATAGAAACAGTGACACAGCTGTATATTGCGTGAAGCTAAGTGGAAAAAGCTATAGGAATGCGGTGTATGTATCTGAAAGCTTTGTTTTGAAAAATTATCCTCAACTACTAAGGAATTTCTTGAGGCGGATGGATGATCTACATAGAGTGGATGGGAATTTGGGAGAGAAAGTGGACAGTCCTGCCTTTGACCCCTTGTACCTTCAAGTTGACAGGATTGTTGCAGCTGAACAAAGAGGTCGCAAGAAATGCTATTTGGTAAAGTGGCGTGGACTGCCTTATTCTGAATCAACTTGGGAGTCTGAAGACACAATGCTCGGTGAGAAGGAGGCAATGAAACAATTTTTGCGGATAAATACAAAAGGTGCACCTCCAAGTAGCACAACTACTTTCAAAGATCGCCGTGTGCTTCGGGACTATCAGAAAAAGGGGTTGGCGTGGATGGACCATAATTTTAAAAAACGCATCAATTGTATCCTTGCAGATGAGATGGGTCTGGGAAAGACTATGCAAGTCAGTGTCCTCCTTGTTTTCTTGCAAATGCTAGGCCAAAGAATGTTTTGCAGTGTCTCTTCTTAGGGGGGTGGAAGGTGCGATTGAAAGGCCATGTATGCTGCACTTTATGTTACTGTGATGGAGCTTTTTTAAATAATTATATACAAATATCAACATTTCACGTGCTTGATCACTATGAGATTGAGAGAGTGTTTGAAAACTCAGAAACACAGAGAAACTCAATGGTCAATGTGTCCACTGCTGGCCACATGATTGGAAATTCATCTTCGGAGTACCCTACCTGTGACAAGGGGTCCTTCTCTACACCTGAGGTGGAAGGAATTGTTTTAGACTATCACGGGAATGCTTGTACACACCAAAATAATCATATTGACAGAATGCCAGACTGTGGGAACAGGAAAATGTTGAAGAATGCCAGACTGTGGGAACAAGAAAATGTGACTTAAAACAAGATTGTTGGCAGAAAGTTGAGGGAAATCTTGTTGTGCGTGTATGAACTCGAACAGTAGCAAAATCTCGCTACGGGAGTAATCAAATCACAGTGCTGCTATGATACTGCTATGATACTTGCGAAAACAAAACGCTGGCATAACACGCATGATCGAAGACGATCGTTTTGAGTTTGCTTGGAAAAGTTGAACAACCATCTATATGTGGCTGGGGGCCGGTCAAGTGAGATGTACTCCGAGCCTTACAAAACTGCGGAGCGGTTTGATCTCATGACTAAAAATTTAGCAATGCTGTCGACTCTTGCAAGGCATCTCCATTAGAGCGATAGTTTGTTAGACTGGAATCAGAGACTTCGGATGGCATTGGAAGTGGCGCAGGGACTAGAATACCTTCACAGCTTAAACAGGGAGGATCCACGAAAATTAACGTTTAAACACAAACCGTGATGCAGCTAAGGAAAGAGGTGTGGCCATAGAGGACTCACCTGGCTTACTCCAAAAAGCTCCCTGGACCTGCAGGTTGGAATCACGTCTTCTGCAGGAGGTAAGCTAGTGACCATAAAGACCATTTGAGCTGCACAGCAGTGATTGGATGAACAGCATGCGCTCGTCTAATGGTGTCAACACTGGCTTCAGACAGGCCGATGTACTTGATTTTCCCAGTTTTTTCAGTTCTCCCACCTATGATCTCCACGAGAATCTCGACCCATGAACAGTCTAAAAGCAATTGGGGCATCCAAAGAAATAGGGAAGTGATCTAGCGGTTGTGATCTAGCGGTTGTGCCGTCCTAAGAGATGCGATCAATAGGAAAGCTATTCATCATATGTTAAATCTTGTAATCCAAACAGTCTAATTTATAGCAGAGATGAAAGATAGAACAAACCGTTTCCTCAATGGGGACAGTTGTGTCAACACGGTGCTGATAATAGAGGTCGATATAATCGACATCCAACCTCTTCAAACTAGCCTCGCAGGCGCTACGCACGTACTCCCGTGACCCTTTCACAGAAAAGATGCCGTTGTCCAAGATGTTTCCAAACTTAGTGGCGAGCTGGATCTGGGAGGGAAAGCAACGTTGCCAAAGAAATGCTTCACTGCTGTCCTTCAAAGCAGGCAGATAATACGTAGTGCTTTGTTGCAGATGTCGCGCTTGAAAGGCAGAGGCGGAACGCTTGAAAGGCAGAGGCAGAACGAAGCAAAGGGGCAGAGGCGGAACGAAGTCGAAGTATAAGATAGGGCAAAAGTATAGGGCATAAGATAGGGCAAAAGTGGAAACCCATTTTCCCTCGCTTCCCCATTTTCCCCCCTCCATTTTTGGGGATAAAATTGGCTCCATTTCACCATGGTTAAGAAAACATAGAGTATGGTCAACCGTGTGAAAAGCCCTCACTCATGGGATAGGCCACATGTGTACACATACTTGGGAGGGCAATTAATTTCTACTTTTGTTGGCAAGCCAACTAACCTAATTACTTTATAACATCTTTTCCAAGCCCAAATCGATCATGGTTTCCTTAGTTATTAGGTTCACCGCGACTGATCCATAGTGTATTAAGGCATTTGTAATGGTGTCCTTCAATGCACATCTTTGCTTTGATAGTTCTAGGGTCATCGTCTCTCATAGATTGTCCCAAGACTTACACATAGCGGTCACATGACTTCCTTCCTATCACAAATTGTGAATGAAGGGTTCTATTAAGAAATTCACTATTCAAATAGCGGTCACACAGTCATAATATTGAAAAGACACATGTATATTACACTACTATAGACACTAGAATAAAATAGTAAACCTATATTAAAGAGAGAATGATTTAATGATATATTTGTTTTATATTATGAAAGATTGTTTATATCATGACTTACAAGGTTGGATCTCAAGTTCCTTGATTTGAACCACCCTTAAAACCCATTTCTTGGATCTACAACATTGGGACTCCATGCCCACTCCATGTAGCCTTCCATTACTCCATTTTTTATTTAATCCTCTGATAGATAGTCTCTTTGTCTTTGGGTGATTGGGCAATTTTGCAAAGTGTGCAAAGCAAAGTGTACTAGAAAGATAGAGTGAATATTTACAAATGCCAAAAGAGTTTAAGGACAACTTAGGAGAACTAGCTTGTGGTCAAAATCAAAGAGTGAAAGAGTGAGAGGGTATAGGTGTGGGTGTGGTGGTGTTCATGTGGCCATGTTATGCTTAATTTGCTTGTAGGAATGCATTACTATGGAGCATTTCTTACACCTTTTTCCATAGCCTTTTCTCTTATTTTCTCTAAACATTAGCCCCTTTAATTAGCCACGATTAGTTCTTTGATTACCATAATTAACAATAAGAATCACCATCAATGAAGGAGACCTAGTGTTAGTTTGGGCTTAGTTCATGAACACCCAGTGACTGACTTATCAAATGAGTATTTGTGTGTCATTTCTACATTGGGTCTACATCTAGGGTAAAGATTAGTTCCCCCCCCCCCCCCTCCCACCCCCCTAACTTAAATTTAAGATTAGCCAAAACATAAAAGGGCCCCCACCCCTAATGTATAAGCTTATGCATCATCTGCAAAAAACCCCCCTAGTGTACACTCACGTGATATCGTAAGGTTCCCCTTCTGAATCCCCCGGGCATAGCGCCTGAAGTGAAACGCACATCACTCTTGTAATGCTGTGCTATTTCACGTACAACACACTGGAAGGGTGCACGGGGAATGACATTGTCCACAGTGGTTTGGAACTTGTGGATCTCTTGAAGTGCCTTCACTCCTAATTTTTTGCGCCTCTTAATCTTTGGGGGACCCTACACTGGCCTTTGGACATGGCTCCATGGCCGCTTGTCCGCTTTGAACTTCTTTCGCCTCTCCTCCCTTGCAACCACCTCTTCAGACTCCTCTTCCTGTGTCTGCTGGGTCATTCGAGGTGGCCTATCGTGCCTAGGGGTCTGCTTTGTCCTTGGTCTCTTTTCCTTTTCACCAGGTTGTGAGACAGCAGGCTGAGGCTCTTGCTCAGCTCGTACTAGAGAATCCTCATATCTAATCATCTCGAGGCACAGAGGGTTGATGGTGCTCTTTCGTGCGGTCTGCTTGGTTGGAGGATTGGGGCCAAGGTTCATTATATCTGCGAGCCTGCCAAATACTTCCTCTTATTGCCCCTGTAATCTCTCCATCTCCTCTCTTTGCCTTTCTTGCTCCAAATTGTTGGTCTAGATGCTCCACGCCAGGACCCCACGGAGGAGGGAGGGGTAGTTGATCAGGATTGACTGGACTATTTCGCCCCTCTCGGGAGACCTCTCTACTTCCACGATTAGTTGTGTGGAAGGACTGAGAGGACCCCTCATCGTGCTTGGATCCTTCATCATGCTGGGATTCCTCATGGTGATGAGATCCTTGGGATCCCCCATGAGAGTCGGATGGTGGGGACTCGCATTGCTTGGACTCCTGATGATGAGAACTACCTTCAGATCCTTGGTGATCATTGCCCTCTTGGCCACTGGGGCTTGCAGTGTGTTCGTAGGCCATGGCGTTGTGAGAAGGACAACGGGTAGCGTCTAAACGGCGTCCAGTGGTTCTAGCAGTTTGTTTAACTCGTGCCATAGAAATGAGGGATTTTAGGGTTTTGAAGTGCTTTATATAGTCTTTTTTAAAGCACTTTAGGGTTTTTCTTTTAAATTAGGGTTTTTTGAGTGCACCTCCTCCCCCCAGTCTTTTGTCACCACTTCGGTAATACTTAATCTTCACCACCCTCCCTCCTAACCCACTCACACCTCTGCCCTATCATGTCGCACATGTAATTCTGCAATTTCCAAACAAATTTGTGAATTTTGGAATCTATAATTGACTCAAAATAGTGTTAACTTTATTCATGAAACATTTTACATTTGGGGCTCTCTTAGGACCCAACGCCTCCCCTGTCTAACTCTACGTTGCAACCAAAGCGCAACCCCTTGGCTCCCTGTTGAGGACTTCCAAGCAGCACATCTCCTTGTCTTCTTGACATGTTGAACCGCCTTTGCCAGACTTGAGACCTCTACCTTATCGCGCTTGAGAGTCCTGGCCTCTAGACATCTATAAAACCAATTGAACATTTCGTGTAATGCATTGCTTCGCACGATACCACCCCCATGCCTTGTATTCTTGAAGTATGCTGCCTTTTCTCTGTAGTGTGATTTCTCCATTCCTTGAGTATTCCAAATGGACAGAGGGCCCCATTGCTCCACAAACCATGGTGCATGTGCGTAAAGAATATGCTATAAAGAAAAGTATTAGAAACATAAACTGACTCAAGTTTAAAGCACAAAATTTCAACCTAAGGAGGATTACCATGTAATGTGTAATATGTGACTCCCCCCATGCTTCTACCATCAATGATATGTATTCTCCCAATGCTGTCCTGAATCTCTCATAATAAAGCTCATCTGTTTGACCTTATGTAAGCAACTTTATAAATGCATCAAGCTTTGTCCACAGTTTTGCTCTCAAAGTAGCAATTCGCGGATGTGAAGCTTGATTTGTGGTGCACTCACACAAATCTTTTCAGTACTCCCAACCTAGGGTGCTTTGAGCTAATGTATGTTTTCTTTATCAGCATTGTGTTTGGACAAGAACCTCCTTGCCTTTCCTCCACCCATGGACACTTTAGCAGGAAGATTTTGTGTCTTTCTTGATTGTTTCTTGTCCTGCTTAAGCTTCACATTGCCTCCGTGAAGTCCCATTAGTGAGACTAGTTCTTCAGCTTTTGCAATGCATTGTGCAGATACTTGTTGTGGCCTCAAGTTCCAAGCATAAACTAGATGGAGATAGAGTAACTTATCAAGTATACATAGTTCAGCATGCAAAGTACACACGTGTACCCGTCCAATGGAATTGGTAGAATGGGGTCCCACTTAGGATCCTTTTTGTGACGATCAGGGGCTGCACTTTGGTTGCAAGAAAGGATGCCATTTTCCCACTATAGGCTTCCCTTTTGCATCTTCTGAGAGGGTGCAATACAAGCATGTCCATTTTGCATCTACACCTGTATCACAACCATACAAGCACTTGAGGGTCTTCAAATCACCAGCTAGATGTCATTCAACTTGAAACGTTCCATGTCCATCCACAATAAATGTTTGCCCTGCCTCTTGTCTTTGAATAATCGACGGGATGTCGGTTCTCTCCAAAACCCACTTCAATGTCTCGTGGCACTCCTTTGGGGTCTCAAAGGCTGCAAGCCACCATATGTCCTTCTCAGATTGGGCTGAGAAACCCTGCTCAACTTCCTCATCCCCTTGAGCAAAACGCAAGGCGTCATTCATAATACAAATGCTCACCCTATCTAGCTTGTGCTCTTTTACCAACAGAGGAGGAGAAGAGTAGGGCGACAGGTGTAGAAGGGAGGGAAGGAGCTGCTGTAGAAGGGAGGAGGAGGGGAGAGATGCTACAAGAGGGAGGAGGAGGGGAGAGATTCTGCAGGAGGGAGGAGCAAAGGAGAGGGATCCTGGGCGGCTGGAGAAGGAGGGGAGAGGAAGGAGGGAGGAGGAGCCAGGAGGAGGAGGAGCCAGAAGGAAGAGGAGGGAGGAGGAGGAGCAAGATGGAGGAGGGGAGAGGAGGAGGGAGGGGGAGGGAGGGAGAGGGAGAGGGAGAGGGAGGAGGAGGAGGGAGGGAGGTAGGGAAGGAGGGAGAGAGAGGGAGGGAGGGAGAGAGAGAGGGAGGGAGGGAGGGAGGGAGGGAGATTCAAAATTTGAAATTCAAATTTCAAAAAGTGGCCCCCTCCCCCCATTGATGGGGGGAGAGGTGAGCTCAATGTGGGCTTAACCCACCTAGGTTGGGCTGGTTAGGCCTCTTTGGGACCCTCCAAGCCCCTTGCATTAGCCCACTAAGCATTCCCTAATCCATTCCTTATGAGGCCCTTTTGAGACCCCAATTCTCCCCTAATGCAAGTGACCACAGGAAAACAAGTGGCCTTCATCAGCAACAACTACAACTCAAACTAGGAATGATAATCGAAGTGTGCTCAGGAAACCTCGACATCAGCGATGGCATCTTCAAAGGGAAAAACTTCCACGCCAAGCCATACATGGTCTGGATACAATTCAATGGCCCTAAAGCAAGAGCACACAATTGCTTCAAAAACAAAAAACTATACAATGAGGACATACCATCATCATGGACACCAATAACCTGCGTCACCAAGGAATTCCAAATAGGAAACAACCAGCTCAACTCAATCATGAGAAACAATTTCCCATTCAGCCAGCCATTGCAAGAACAATACACCGTTCCCAAGGACTAACACTAGAGATGCTAGCATTCGACCCCGATGTAATAAAAACACATGGCCTCGTATACACAGCATTATCAAGAGTACGCTCACCTAAAAACCTTTACTTGGCCAATGACAAATTTTGTCCTTCAATATGAAGGTTAGGCAGGCCTTCAAATTTCAGGGCTGCTTCACACTATCGTGAACACGCTCTCCTCGTTCGGAGCCCTTCTTGCTCTTAATCTCGCTCTTCCGAGCGCCGTGTCCTATTTCGGCTTTCTCCATCGGCCTCCAAAGTGCAACAAACCACTGGCTACGATTCTACTATTGCGCTAGAGCTTTATGTGGCACAAGAACAGTGTACCAAAACAACGTGCCAAAATAGTACAATCAAACGGAAGACATAATTTTCGTTTCCACTGTATGGTCATTATAATGGACCTTGAAATTCCCCACACAAACAAAGCAAATTGTAAATTTGCACACATCGGAAGCAGACTCTGTCATCAACGCATGCTTTTTAAAGACAAATGTAAAAGTGTTATGTCTTTTGTTAGGGGCATTCCGGATGGAGGCTTCCTACGACAACGAGTGCGCTTACGCATGCTATATATGCAAGGAGGCTGGACACTACACGAGGGAATGCCCCAAGAGGGCGGAAAATACAAAGCTTGCCAGGAAATCGGTGGAGGACGGATCACAAGCAGCTGAAGCAAGAGGCACAGGGAAGAGCGAGATCCCCCCGTCCCTCACCTCCGAGACACCAAAAGCTGCTGAGACGGGCAATATGGATGCTATCCAGAAGGAAACCGGTCCAAATCCGAAGGACAGAAAGACCTTGCTTCACAGGAAGGAGAAGACACTGGAAGGTGCGACTGATTCGGAACTTGCAGCACTCCGACAAAGTCACCGAGAGACACTGCAGGGGGGAGTGGATGGCCTATTGGAAAAGGGAAGTGGCTGGAAGCTTGTTGGTAAAAAAGGCAGGATTCAGGAGTTCTATGACGGATCCCCTTATCGTCCACCTTCTCCCCCAAAGGAACTCAGGTCGACTGGTACCCCCCTGGAGGATGGGGACCAGGAGGAGGGGTGCATGGACGAGGATGAGGTCATACTTAGTGCGCGCCAGGAGGACAAGACAGTGGATGAAGACGAAGCCCTTCCCGAAGCAAATCACAAGAAAAGAGTCCTGGAAGAAAGACGCAACACACTTCAGCCCAAGGAGCGAAAGCAGGTACCAAAGGGAGTATCAAAAAGGCTAGGACATGGCCTGGGGGGCGGCACTTGGCAAGGAAAACAGCCTCCTATTTATCAAAAATGCCTGCAGAGCCCTCGCGCAGTAAAGGGAGCAACAAAGCCTCCAGACAGGTGAAGGTCTAGTCATGGAACTTGAGAGGCTGCTATGATAAAAACAAGCAGAGCAGATGCCTCAAGGTAATACGGAACAAAGGACCCGACATAGTTTACTCCAAGAAATTAAATGTGGTATAGAGGATAGCTTCTGGTTTTCCGTATCGAAAGCAGGATTTGAAGCATTTGTCAATTGCCCAATTCGGGGAAAAGGTGGCTCAGCAGTGCTTGTCAAGGTAGGGCTAAGAGCTAAGGCAATCTGCAAGTCGGCCGAGGGGTGGTTTACGGGGGTAGAGGTGTCGGTAGAAAGTTTTGTGTTCAGGGTAGCAAGTGTATATGCTCCCAATGGTGTAGCCGAGAGGCGCTGCTATTGGGAGGACCTTAAGAATCTGATCAGAGGCCCCAATTTGGATTCTGGGAGGTGACTGGAACATTGCGGAGAGGCTGGAAGATAGATCTCACGAAAGGAGGCTTCTGCGTGGCCGCGAAAGAGAAGCTTGGGAGGAGCTAGCCCTATCCCTTGGTCTAGTGGACTGTGTGGAACTAGATGGGAAAGGCTTGGAGGGCTTCTTGTGGAACAACCGCCGGCTAGGAGTTTAGAGCGGGTAGGTTAGATCGCTTCTATGCCTTGGATGAGGGATGGTGGATGAAACCACCCTTTGGGGGATCATATGACCTCTCATCCTGTCTATCGGACCATGCCCCTGCTGTGTGGTGCTTCTCCATCCCAGTCATATGTGGGAGGTCGCTGGATCGTCCATTTCGCTTTGACAATAGGCTGTTAAAGAGTCTCTCCTTCTCTTAGTTGATTCACAGAACTTGGAAAGAGGCTGCAGCAGATATCTCTGACCCCCTGCTAAGAGGGGATGAAACAATGAGAGCTACGGTCTTGAGGGCGAGAAGCTGGTCAATGGAGGAGAGGAACAGGAAATCCAGGGAGGAGGGACAGCTCAACGAGACCCGGAACTCACTCCGCAAGGCCGTAGAATCAAACCCACAGGACAGTTTCATTTCCATGTGCTTGGCTGAACTAGAGGCAGCAACTGCTGCTAGGGAATTGGAGGCTGCCCAAGACGCTCGGGTAAAGAGCAGGCTGACTTGGCTACAGGTGGGTGATTGCCCCTCCAAACTCTTCTTTCAATCTGTCAAAAGAAAACACTTAAGAGAAAGCATCGACAGGATACAAGATGCCAATGGCAACACAGTAACCGAATTCTGGCACATAGCTAAAGTGTTTTTGGACCATCTAAACAGCATTGTGGGAGAAGAGCCAGCTGTGAACCAGACATGGACCGAGAACCTAGAAGAACTCCTAGAAAATGTGGACATCAGAATCTTTGAAGGTCAGAGAAACCTGTTGGCCCGACCCTTCACTTAAGAGGAACTTTGGAATGCACTAGCTACTATGGAGAAAGAGAAAGCACCCAGGCCTGACGGACTGTCCGTAGAATTCTTCATCCACTTCTGGAGTTTGCTCAAAAAAGACCTTGAGATGTCCAATTAGGCAGTGGACAGAGGTTCACTCTCCAAGGCTTCCAATGCAGGTCTAGTGAAATTGTTCCCTAAGCGACAAGCCAAGTTATCCGTTGGGGATTGGCGCCCCATCACCATGCTAAACCTTACCTACAAGATCATTGCCAAGTCCCTGGCCTTGAGAATAAGGGAGCTGTGCTGCACCCTAGTGGACAAAGAGCAAACCGGTTTCATTAAATCGAGAGACATATTTGAGAACATACTGAACACCTCGACTGCTATAGATTATGCCGAGATGGCCAGACAGGATTGTGTCTTCGGTATACACCTAGATAAGGCCTACGACTGGATTCGTTGGGATTACATCGAAGCTATCTTGATTAGAATGGGATTTGGTGATGGTTTCTGCAAAAAAAGTGTTGATGCTCTTTGGGAATACCTCAGCTATTCTCTGTGTGAATGGGGGTGTTGTGGGAAGATATGAACTTAGAAGATCAATGAGGCAGGGCTGCCCCTTTGCACCCCTCCTATTCGCCCTGGCAACAGTCCCACTAATCCACGATAAAAAAGAAGGTGAGCCAGGGCTTTATCAAAGTGCTACAACTACCCAATGGCAGTCAACTAACTATTCAGATGTTTGCTGATGATATGCTCACGGTATCAGCAGTGGACCAAGAAAGTGTCTCCAATCTCTTCAAGGCAATTCAAGTGTTCTGCCAGGCATCAGGCTCGGTCTGCAGTCTGTCAAAGACCTTTGCACTCAGTTTAATGCAAGGGAGCATGCCCCCATGGTTGAAGGACTTGGGGGTCCATTGGCTGGAGAAAGGTGAGATTGTGAGATACCTGGGCGCCCCTATTGGAATAGGCATTTCCCTCCGACAAAGATTTGATTGGATGAAGAACAAACTGAAACAGAAATTGTTATACTGGAATGGCCTCCCACTCGGTTGGAATGCAAGATTCTTGGTCTTACAACAACGTACCTAGCCTCAGTGTGGCACTTCAGAAAGTCCACTGGTTGGAGATAGAAAAGCTATTCAGAGCCTTCCTGTGGGCTAAGGAGAGTGGGAAGAAACGCATCCACTACATCTCATGGGAGATAATTAAGACTCCGAAGGCCCAGGGCGGGGACTGGTTGATGCAGAGACCAAGAACAAGGCCCTGCTTTGCAAATGGAGACCAAGAACAAGGCCCTGCTTTGCAAATGGATGCCAACCATACTCGAGATTAACACTCCATGGTTGCAGATACTGAAATGGGCAGTAGACAGGGCAAAGGGACAGAAGGTGGGAAACTGGCTTGATACCTCCTGGTACCACAAAATCTTCTCTGAATTCCCGGTGAAAGTTAAGGGATTGGATCTGATGGAAGGCATGGTCCGTGCTTGGAAGGAAGCTGGGAAACACCTACAATGGCAGGGCAGAAGCGGGCTGCGAGGTGACGTCAACCTGGGTGAATGGATCTGGTGGAGCAGGGCTGTTCCCTTCCCACAGGGACCTGGCTGAATCCAATTTGGCTCTAGCAAGACGTTTGCATAGAAAAGGTATCGGACGGTGGATTGATCTTTGGGATGCCAGAACAGCGGGCTGTTCCCTTCCCACAGGGACCCTTGGCTGAATCCAATTTGGCTCTAGCAAGACGTTTGCATAGAAAAGGTATCAGACGGTGGATTGATCTTTGGGATGCCAGAGCAGCGGGTTGGAAAACGGCAGAGATGTTGAGAACTCAGTATAGTCTCAATCGCCCAGAAGTACTCTACCTGAACACCTGCCTGCAACTAATTTCGGAAGGGTGGCCGACGAATACAGTCTTTTCTGATCACTGGAAAGCAAACCAGTGGCGGATGAACCGCTCCTGTCTTAGGAAGCTGACGGGGCAAAGGGAGCATATAGAGCCCTTTTACCCCCAAACCCCCTAATACCAGTGCTGAACAGGAAATGGGGGCTTAGATGCGGAAGTAGTTGGTGGCGGAGTAGATTTCACGAAATCTGGCACGAGGTTAAGTTTGGCAA